>NC_088229.1:8318948-8356448 GCF_036934945.1 Oncorhynchus masou masou | reverse complement strand
GGCCTAGCTGTACAAAGGCAGCGCTAGGCTTATCTGTTCTCTTGTTGTGTCCAACTGTGCTGAACTTATTAAAGCAATGAATCCGAGGGTCCTAGCTTGGGTGGCTGGTATCAATGGATAAGAGTGAATTTTAAAACCCTACCCGTCGATAGGCCAAATTCCCAGTATAGTACTGAAGTCACGCCTAACGATCAATATTAAGATATTGATCCGAGTCAATCAGACAACTGGATGGAAATACATTAGTTGATCAGATACGTTGATCAGATGGTGGTGAATATGAACAAGATGAGACAGGATTTCAAAGGCAATACGCTGTGTTATTAAAGTAGATACTATAGCGTCCCTGATGTACGGAGAAAGACCACTTCAATTAAATGTAGAGTCCAGGAAATGAGTTTCTAGACATATAGACCGGTTGGATGTTTAGAAACAAAACCAACATGTGTGCAACTATGGGGCAAAATAGACGGGGTTGGCTTAGAATGTTGACAACATGTAAAACTATATTTTGTCTCTTATGTTTATTGAAAAACATACATTACATTTGCACAATTAGCACTTGTTATCTCTAAAATACAGAGCCTTCAGAAAGTATTCCTTGACTTATTCCACATGTTACAGCCGAAATTAAAAAATACATTAAATAGATTGTTTTTTTTCATCCCATATACACAGAATACCCAATAACGACAAAATGAAAACATGTTTGCAAATGTATTGGAACATGTAGTGCAGAAAATATCTAATTTACATAAGAATTAACACCCCTGAGTCAATGAATTTGGCACCTGTGAACCAGTGATTACAGCTGTGAGTCTTTCTGGGTAAGTCTCTAAGATCTTTGCACACCTGGATTCTACAATATTTGCACATTATCATTTTAAAAAATTCTTCAAGCTCTGTCAAGTTGGTTGCTGATCATTGCTAGACAACCATTTTCAAGTCTTGTCATAGATTTTCAAGCCGATTTAAGTCAAAACTGTAACTATTTGGCCTTGTGTTTTAGGTTATTGACCTGCTGAAAGGTGAGTTTGTCTTCCAGTCTATGTTGGAAAGCAGACTGAACCAGGTTTTCCTCTAGGATTTTGGCTGTGCTTAGCTCTATTCCATTTCGTTTTGTCAAAACAAACTCCCTAGTCCTTGCCGATGACAAGCATACCCATAACATGATGCAGCCACCACTATGCTTGAAAATATGTAGAGTGTTACTCAGTGATGTATTGGGTTGGATTTGACCCAAACATAACGCTTTGTATTCAGGACACATATTTAGCAGTTTTACTTTGGTGCCTTATCGCAAACAGGATGCATGTTTTGGAATATGTCCATTCTGTAAAGGATTCCTTCTTTTCACTCTGTCATTCAGGTTAGTATTGTGGAGTAACTACAATGTTGATCCATCCTCAGTTCTATCACAGTCATTAAACTCTGTAACTGTTTTAAGTCCCCATTGGCCTCATGGTGAAATCCCTGAGTGGTTTCCTTCCTCTCTGGCAACTGAGTTAGGAAGGACGCCTGTATCTTTGTAGTGACTGGGGGTATAGATACACCATCCAGAGTGTAATTAATAACTTCACTATGCTCTTAGGGATATTCAGTGTCTGCTTTTTAATTTTTACACATCTACCAATAGGTGCCCTTCTTTGCGAGGCATTGGAGAACATCCCTGTCTTTGAGGTTGAATCTGTGTTTGAAATTCACTGCTCGATTGGGGGACCATACAAATAATTGTATATGTGGGGTACAGAGATGAGTTAGCCATTCTAAAATCATGTTAAACACTATTATTGCACAAGGAGTAAGTCCATACAACTTATTATGTGACTTGTGTGAGGGAATTGTTTATGTTTATGCTTTTCTAATAACACTGTAGTCTGTTTGTGCATTTCTATAAACCAATAATTTCTGTGTTCATGCAAGTGACTGATTATATAAATCCTCACTATCAGTATCTGTAATTTGGCAGTATGCCCAGAACCTTGTTTAATGGATATCTTCGATTCATGGTCCCAGCTTAGAGAGAAGAAACCTTGAGATGTTGGTCTGTTACATGCATGACCTAGTATTGGTCGTCACATGAATGAAGCAAACATTAATTATGAATGATGAATAAGCTAAATCATGAAAAAATAACTTGTCAGTATATAAGAGGTTTAACGGGACTGCCCCGGCAGAGCTCCTGATCGACATGTGTACTTGGTGCATTAGGTTGGTTGGAACCTCTCCAGCGTGTTGACAATAAACAATGATTCATTTAAGATTGACTTTGAGTTTCCCATATGTAGAATTTTTACACAACAACTATTAAGCAAATGTTTACTCCTGAACTTATTTAGGCTTGCCATAACAAAGGGGTTGAATACTTATTGACTTATTGACTCAAGACGTTTCAGCTTTTCATTATTAATAATTAATTTCTAAAATCAAAAATCCACTTTGACATGATGTCTTATTGTGTGTGTGTGTCACGTTCTGACCTTAGTTATTTTGTTATGTCTTTGTTTTAGTTGGTCAGGGCGTGAGTTGGGTGGGCAGTCTATGTTCTTTTTTCTATTTTTTGGGATTTCTGTGTTTGGCCTGGTATGGTTCTCAATCAGAGGCAGCTGTCAATCGTTGTCCCTGATTGAGAACCATACTTAGGCAGCCTGTTTTCACCCTTGATTTGTGGGTGATTGCTTTTTTCTGTCTGTTTGTTCCACACGGAACTGTTACAGTTTTGTTATTTCTCGTTGTTATTTAGTATTTTTTCTGTGTTCTATTAAAAGAATCATGAACATGTACCACGCTGCGCATTGGTCCTCCGATTCTTCCTACTACTCCTTGTCAGAGGAGGAAGAAGACCGTTACAGTGTGGGCCAGTGACACAAAATCTCAATTTAATGTTTCATTCAGGCTGTAACACAACAAAATGTGAGAAAAGTCATGGGGGTTATGAATCCCTTCTGAATGCACTGTACATCGTTACTAGCGAAGTTTAGCCATATTAGCATAGACGTGACATCAGTCATGGTATCAAGAACAAGATAATACTAGCTGAAATGAACCCCCTACAATTCCCCATATGGCAGTTTCATGTTGATAGCTATTTGGTTTTCTAGAATCACAACATTACACGTTTTCGTGACGTTGTCAGCTAACCCAACTATACTGCATGGGTTTCCACAGGGGTTCAAACTAGCAGAATCATGCTGTCTGGATTGTAAACCTCTCACCATGCTGTAATGTGGATGACATGCTGTTTGGGAGAAAGGGGCTCTGGTTGGTCAAAGAGGAGGAAGGCCTTCAAGGCCAGTCAGAGTCCAGACTGTGAGGAGTTATACTGTAGGACCTGATACAGCAGAGATACATGAAAAGTGCTTTCATAGTAAGAACTAAGGACCACGTGTGACTTTGCTTCCCAACTTAACCTTGTATCATAAACTTATCCTGAGTTCATCACTGATCTACATTCACTTGACTTTCCATCGCCTTCCAGAACATAATCTTCCCAACCCAATAAGTAATTCTTTCATTATTCATGGAGTCCAATCGGCAGTAATACGATGGCCCAAATCAAATCAAACATTTAACAACCATTCCCATGGTTTCAAATCAAACAATTAACGGCCATTCCCATGGTTTCAAATCAAACATTTAACAGCCATTCCCATGGTTTCAAATCAAACATTTAACAGCCATTCTCATGGTTTCAAATCAAACAATTAACGGCCATTCCCATGGTTTCAAATCAAACAATTAACAGGCATTCCCATGGTTTCAAATCAAACAATTAACAGCCATTCCCACGGTTTCAAATCAAACATTTAACAACCATTCCCACGGTTTCATATCAAACAATTAACAACCATTCCCATGGTTTCAAATCAAACATTTAACAACCATTCCCAAGGTTTTCCAGACCAGAAGATAAAGGGATGTCAAAGACAGTGAAATCACACACACACACAAACACACACAATTCCTCAGCCAGCCTACCTAGGGATGGAAGGTCTCATCACTAATTCAACATCCACTTAGTGGGTCCACACTCTGCAGTTAGAAAGTCAAAGGGAATGATTAGACCTCGACAATTAGCACAGAAACGGTAGGTTTTTTTATGTCTTCCTCTCCATTGATTTTACAAGTGGAAATACTTTTGTAACGGGTGTTTTACTAAGTAATGAACAAGATCCAAGCAATCAGAGGGTTGTATGATAATGTTCCTCCATTTGAAGAGAACGAGGTACCGTATAGCTTTTAACAAATTAAACATAGCGTCATAGAAAGACAAAACAATAAAACTGGTATTAATATTCATGAGAATCCTGTTGATCGTCAATATCTAGGTTCTCAATGATTCCACCCTGATAACATTTCATTATCTGAGCTTTTTAATATGTCTGACTGTGTCCGCAATGGAATGTATTTTAAACGGACGCTACTTTCCGGTGCCCACATCAGTACACCACTTACACTACTCAGAATGCACACGCCGGTACAAGCTTGTGTGGTTATCAGAACTAAGACAGTGTGTCCAAAGGTTTGAACGTGGAAGTAAATGGACTTACTAATGGGATGTTATTATTCCCTGAATCTTCAGACAGACAGGGACAGGCAAATTGCTTCTCAGAAAACGACCATCCATTCCTTTTAAGATGAATCATCTCAGCGTTAAAACGTCAATCGGCCACTGAATCAATAACTAAGCGTTCACTGAGGGAACGGGGCTGGAGAAATGTAACCGCTCTAAAATGAATAGACAAAGCTATGAATGCCAGGACTGACCGAGCATGGTAGCAAATCCAATTTTATTAGTCACATGCGCCGAATACCACAGGTATTACAGTGAAATGATTACTTATGAGCCCCTAACCAACTATGCAGTTAAAAAATAAATACGGATAAGAATAAGAAATAAGGTAAATAATAAAAGTAAAAAGTAACCAGTATCAACATCATCATTATAGTTAAAAAATTAGAGTAAAACAAGTGTATATTTTGGGTTCTGATGGGGGACGACAGTTGAACTAAGCTCATGAGGCATTTATAAATAATATTTTTAAAGAATAAATAGGTACAGTAGGGGGAAAGTATTTGATCCCCTCTCAATCAGAAAGATTTCTGGCTCCCAGGTGTTATGTACTTGAGTGAAGACCCAAAAGCGGTTTTAACAGAAAACAGAGTTCTTTAATGAAAAACAGGAATGGCATAAATCCTCTTCCAACGTAGTCAATGGAACAAAAAGAACGTTAGTATAATGCAGGATGCACCTGCCAGGCAGACTCCGACAGGATAGGACAAGGTGGAAGCAAACGAGACGACAGCTTGCTTCTGGCATCAAAAACACAAACAAGAATCAGACACTGAAAGTAGCAGGAACAGAGAGAGAAATAGAGACCTAATCAGAGGGGAAGAGAGAACAGGTGGGAAAGAGTGAATGAGCTAGTTATGTAGAACAAAGAATGAGAGACAGAGAAGGTAACCTAAAAAGACCAGCAGAGAGAGACAGAGTGAAGAGAAAGGACAGGAACAGACATAACAAGACATGACAGTACCCCCCCACTGGTTTCAAATCAAAGGAAATCATCGATCAGCGAACGGTCCAACAGCCCATCCTCTCCTCAGGACCGTTCCCAATCCACTAGGTACTGATGACCACGGCCCCGAGGGCGCATGTCCAAAATCTTACGAACCCTGTAGATGGGTGCGCCTGGACAAGGATGGGGGGGAGGACAAAGAACGGGCTTAACACAGGAGACATGGAAGACCGGGTGAACAGCCATTCCCATGGTTAATGACCTGAAACATTTAAACGGACCAATGAACCGCGGGGCCAACTTGCGAAAGCTGTCTTAAGGGGAAGGTTCTGAGTGGAGAGCCATTCCTGACCGGGACTTTCCTAACAAACAGTTTAACAACCGATTGACCCCTTCCAGGTGCGCTCGCAACGCTGGACAAAAGCCTGAGCGGAGGGGACGCAGGACTCAGCTGGAGATGAGAACAAGGCTGGTACAGGCTACTCTGAAAAGGAGATAGACCGGTAGCAGACGAGGGAAGCGAGTTGTGGGCGTACTCTGCCCAGGGGAGCTGTTCTGACCAAGACGCAGGGTTACGAAAAGAAAGACTTAAAATGCGACCAACAGTCTGATTGGCCCGTTCGGCTTGACCGTTAGACTGGGGATGAAAGCAAACGAGAGACTGACGGAAGCCCCAATCAAACGGCAAAACTCCCAAAATGAGACGTGAACTGCGGGCCTCTGTCGGAAATCAGACGGAAGGCCATGAATTAAAAATTCCATTGATCTGAGCCGTCTCCTTAGCAGAAGGAGCTTTGAAATGAGCCGCCTTAGAGAATCTATCGAAACCGTAAGAATAACTGTCTTCCCGCTGATGAAGGCAGTCCGGTGATAAAATCTAAAGCGATGGTTGGGAAGCGGTCTGAGACGGCCGGCAGGAGGAGAGTTCAGATTTAGTCTGCGCGCAGACAACAAGCGGCGATTCCCGCGTCACGTTCCCAGTGGGCCACCAGAAACGCTGGCGAATGGAAGCGAGCGTACCCCGAACGCCGGGGTGGCCGGCTAACTTGGCAGAGTGGGCCCACTGAAGAACGGCCGGACGAATAGGAACGGAACGAACAGAAGGTTCCTAGGACAAGCTCATTCGACGGAGTGTGAGCGAGTGCTTGCTTTACCTGCCTCTCAATTCCCCAGACAGTCAACCCGACAACACGCCCGTCAGGGAGAGGGGTCGGTGGAGACCTCAGAAGAACTGAAGAGACGAGATAAAGCATCAGGCTTGGTGTTTTTGAGCCCGGACGATAAGAAATAACAAACTCCGAGCGAAAAACAGAGCCCAACGAGCCTGACGCGCATTAAGTCGTTTGGCTGAACGGATGTACTCAAGGTTCCTATGGTCAGTCCAAACGACAAAAGGAACGGTCGCCCCTCCAACCACTGTCGCCATTCGCCTAGGGCTAAGCGGATGGCGAGCAGTCGATTACCAACATCATAGTTACGTTCTGACGGCGATAAGCGATGAGAGAAAAACGCGCAAGGATGGACCTTGCCGTCAGAGAGAGAGCGCTGAGAAAGAATGGCTCCCACGCCCACCTCTGAGAACCTCAACAACAAACTGACTAGAGATGTCAGGTGTAACAAGAATAGGTGCGGATGTAAAACGATTCTTAAGAAGATCAAAAGCTCCCTGGGCGGAAACGGACCACTTAAAGCACGTCTTAACAGAAGTAAGAGCTGTGATGCCACCTGACCGAAATTACGGATGAAACGACAGAAATTAGCGAAGCCCAGAAATGCAGCTCGACGCGTGACTTAGGAACGGGCCAATCAATGACAGCCTGGACCTTTTAGCGGGATCCATCTTAATGCCCTCAGCGGAAATAACGGAACCGAGAAAAGGGACAGAGGCGGCATGAAAAGTGCACTTCTCAGCCTTCACATAAAGACAGTTCTCCAAAAGGCGCTGGAGGACGCGTCGCACGTGCTGAACATGAATCGAGAGAGACGGTGAAAAAATCAGGATATCGTCCATGTAAACGAAAACAAAAATGTTCAGCATGTCTCTCAGGACGTCGTTAACTAGTGCCTGAAAGACAGCTGGAGCGTTAACAAAAGGAAGAACCCGGTATTCAAAGTGCCCTAACGGAGTGTTAAACGCGTCTTCCACTCGTCCCCCTCCCTGATGCGCACGAGATGGTAGGCGTTACGAAGGTCAATTTGGTGAAAAACCTGGCTCCCTGCAGGATCTCGAAGGCTGAAGACATAAGAGGAAGCGGATAACGATTCTTAACTGTTATGTCATTCAGCCCTCGATAATCCACGCATGGGCGCAGGGACCCGTCCTTCTTCTGAACAAAAAAACCCCCCACTCCGGCGGGAGAGGAGGAGGAGACTATGGTACCGGCGTCGACGAAACCGACAAATAATCCTCGAGAGCCTTACGTTCGGGAGCCGACAGAGAGTATAATCTACCCCGGGGGAGTAGTTCCCGGAAGGAGATCAATACTACAGTCATACGACCGGTGTGGAGGAGAGAAGTGGCCTTGGAACGACTGAACACCGTGCGCAGATCGTGATACTCCTCCGGCACCCCTGTCAAATCGGGCTCCTCCTGTGAAGAAGAGACAGAGGAAACAGGAGGGATAGCAGACATTAAACAGGTCACATGACAAGAAACATTCCAGGATAGGATAGTATTACTAGACCAATTAATAGAAGGGTTATGGCGCACTAGCCAGGGATGACCCAAAACAACAGGTGTAAAAGGTGAATGAAAAATTTAAAAAGAAATGGTTTCGCTATGATTACCAGAGACAGTGAGGGTTAAAGGCCGTCTCACGCTGAATCTTGGGGAGAGAACTACCATCTAAAGCGAACAAGGCCGTGGGCTCCCCTAACTGTCTGAGAGGAATGTCATGTTCCCGAGCCCAGGTCTCGTCCATAAAACAGCCCTCCGCCCCAGAGTCTATCAAGGCACTGCAGGAAGCAGATGAACCGGGCCAGCGGAGATGGACCGGAAAGGTAGTGCGTGATCCAGAAGGAGAGGCCTGAGTCCATCACCAGTAGCCCTCCTCTTACTGATGAGCTCTGGCTTTTACTGGACATGAGGTGACAAAATGACCAGCGGAGCCGCAGTAGAGACAGAGGCGATTGGTGATTCTCCGTTCCCTCTCCTTGGCCGAGATGCGGATACCCCCAGCTGCATAGGCTCAGCATCCGAGCCGGCGGAGGAGGGTGGCAGTGATGCGGCAGGTGGCAGTGATGTGGAGAGGGGAGCAACGGAGAACGCGAGCTCCTTTCCACGAGCTCGGCGACGAAGATCAAACCGTCGCTCTATGCGAATAGCGAGAGCTATTAAGGAGTCCAGACTGGAAGGAACCTCCCGGGAGAGGATCTCATCCTTAACCTCGACGAGGAGACCCTCCAGAAAACGAATGCCGGCTCGTTCCAGTCACTAGAGGCAGCGAGAGTGCGAAACTCAATAGAATAATCCGTTATGGATCGATTCCCCTGACATAGGGAAGACAGGGCCCTGGAAGCCTCCTCCCCAAAAACAGAACGGTCAAAAACCCGTATCATCTCCTCCTTAAAGTCCTGATACTGGTTAATACACTCAGCCCTCGCCTCCCAGATTGCCGTGCCCCACTCACGCGCCCGTCCGGTAAGGAAAAATGAAAGGCGACTGCGCTCCTGGAGTAAGTGTTGGGCTGGAGAGAGAACACCACATCACACTGAGTGAGGAATGAGCGGCACTCAGTGGGCTCCCCAGAGTAACACGGCGGGTTGTTGATCCTGGGCTCCGGAGACTCGGAAACCCTGGAAGTGGGCGGTGGATCGAGGTGGAGTTGGTGAACCTGTCTTGTGAGGTCGGAGACTTGGACGGCCAGGGTCTCAACGGCATGTCGAAAAGACAATTCCTCCTCGTGTCTGCCTAGCATCGCTCCCTGGATCTCGACGGCGGAGTGAAAAGGGTCCGGAGCCGCTGGGTCCATTCTTGGTCTGATTCTTCTGTTATGTACTTGAGTGAAGACCCAAAAACGGTTTTAACAGAAAACAGAGTTCTTTAATGAAAAACAGGAATGGCATAAATCCTCTTCCAACGTAGTCAATGGAACAAAAGAACGTTAGTATAATGCAGGATGCACCTGCCAGGCAGACTCCGACAGGATAGGACAAGGTGGAAGCAAACGAGACGACAGCTTGCTTCTGGCATCAAAAACACAAACAAGAATCAGACACTGAAAGTAGCAGGAACAGAGAGAGAAATAGAGACCTAATCAGAGGGGGAAGAGAGAACAGGTGGGAAAGAGTGAATGAGCTAGTTAGGGGAGATGTAGAACAGCTGAAGAATGAGAGACAGAGAAGGTAACCTAAAAAGACCAGCAGAGAGAGACAGAGTGAAGAGAAAGGACAGGAACAGACATAACAAGACATGACACCCAGGTGTCTTTAATAGAGGTAACGAGCTGAGATTAGGAGCACACTCTTAAAGGGAGTGCTCCTAATCTCAGCTTGTTACCTGTATAAAAGACACCTGTCCACAGAAGCAATCAATCAATCACATTCCAAACTCTCCACCATGGCCAAGACCAAAGAGCTCTCCAAGGATGCCAAGGACAAGACTGTAGACCTACACAAGGCTGGAATGGGCTACAAGACCATCGCCAAGCAGCTTAGTGAGAAGGTGACAACAGTTGGTGCAATTATTCGCAAATGGAAGAAACACAAAAGAACTGTCAATCTCCCTCGGCCTGGGGCTCCATGCAAGATCTCACCTCGTGGAGTTGCAATGATCATGAGAACGGTGAGGAATCAGCCCAGAACTACACGGGAGGATCTTGTCAATGATCTCAAGGCAGCTGGGACCATAGTCATCAAGAAAACAATTGGTAACACACTACGCCGTGAAGGACTGAAATCCTGCACCGCCCGCAAGGTCCCCCTGCTCAAGAAAGCACATATACATGCCCGTCTGAAGTTTGCCAATGAACATCTGAATGATTCAGAGGACAACTGGGTGAAAGTGTTGTGGTCAGATGAGACCAAAATGGAGCTCTTTGGCATCAACTCAACTCGCCGTGTTTGGAGGAGGAGGAATGCTGCCTATGACCCCAAGAACACCATCCCCACCGTCAAACATGGCGGTGAAAACATTATGCTTTGGGGGTGTTTTTCTGCTCAGGGGACAGGGCAACTTCACCGCATCAAAGGGATGATGGACAGGGCCATGTACCGTCAAATCTTGGGTGAGAACCTCCTTCCCTCAGCCAGGGCATTGAAAATGGGTCGTGGATGGGTATTCCAGCATGACAATGACCCAAAACACACGGCCAAGGCAACAAAGGAGTGGCTCAAGAAGAAGCACATTAAGGTCCTGGATTGGCCTCACCAGTCTCCAGACCTTAATCCCATAGAAAATCTGTGGAGGGAACTGAAGGTTCGAGTTGCCAAATATCAGCCTCAAAACCTTAATGACTTGGAGAAGATCTGCAAAGAGGAGTGGGACAAAATCCCTCCTGAGATGTGTGCAAACCTGGTGGCCAACTACAAGAAACGTCTGACCTCTGTGATTGCCAACTAGGGTTTTGCCACCAAGTACTAAGTCATGTTTTGCAGAGGGGTCAAATACTTATTTCCCTCATTAAAATGCAAATCAATTGATAACATTTTTGACATGCGTTTTTCTGTATTTTTGTTGTTGTTATTCTGTCTCTCACTGTTGAAATTAGTGAGCGAACGTACAAAATCAGCAGGGGATCAAATACTTTTTTCCCTCACTGTACATATTTAGAAGTCCAAAAATGTATGTAGCAACTACAGATTGCCCCTGTAAGAGAGGAACACAAAATGTGGAAAAAGTCAAGGGGTCTGAATACTTTCTGAATACACTGTATAATAAGCCCATTTCGATGTGACAGAGGAGGAGAAGTATGACAGAACTGTGTGTTTGTGTCTGCGTACATTCCTGTGGGGTTGTGTGTGTGCGTGCGTGCATGTGTGCTTGCTTGCGTACGTGCGTGCGTGCCGTGTGTGCGTGTTTTTGTGTGTATTGAAAAGTCATGCTGAATGTTTTTGAATCAATATTAGCTGGATACAGACTTACTTCTGGGTGTCTGCTTGCTGTGGTTGTTGTCTGATGAAATTTCACTTCAGTTGATGAATACCCTCCATTTCTTTCTGTTTATGTGTGTGATTGATGAACTGAGGTTGGTGGTGATGATAGTAGTAATGATGGGTGTTGTGCTTTAAGGTTCACACTGATGGAACAGCAGAGTCAAATGTAATGAATAACATCTGCCTCTGTCTCTGTCTCTCTGTCTCTGTCTCTCTCTCTCTCTCTCTCTCTCCGTCTCATATATATATATATATATACACACAGAATATATATACAGTTGAAGTCAGAAGTTTACATACACCTTAGCCAAATACATTTAAACTCAGTTTTTCACAATTCCTGACACTTAATCATAATAAAAATTCCCTGTCTTTGGCCAGTTAGGATCACCTCTTAATTTTTAGAATGTGAAATGTCAGAATAATAGTGTAGAGAATGATTTATTTCAGCTTTTATTTCTTTCATCACATTCCCAGTGGGTCAGAAGTTAGTACTTGGTAGCATTGCCTTTAAATTGTTTAACTTGGGTCAAACGTTTCGTGTAGCCTTCCATAAGCTTCCCACAAGAAGTTGGGAGAATTTTGGCCTATTCCTCCTGACAGAGCTGGTGTAACTGAGTCAGGTTTGTAGGCCTCCTTGCTCGCACACGCTTTTTCAGTTCTGCCAACACATTTTCTATAGGATTGAGGTCAGGGCTTTGTGATGGCCACTCCAATACCTTGACTTTGCTGTCCTTAAGCCATTTTGCCACAACTTTGGAAGTATGCTTGGGGTCATTGTCCATTTGGAAGACCCATTTGCGACCAAGCTTTAACTTCCCGACTGATGTCTTGAAATGTTGCTTCAATATATCCATATCATTTTCCTGCCTCATGATGCCATTTATTTTGTGAATTGCACCAGTCCCTCCTGTTTAAAGTTCCCCCAAAACATGATGCTACCACCCCCGTGCTTCACAGTTGGGATGGTGTTCTTTGACTTGCAAGCATCCCCCTTTTTCCTCCAAATATAACAATGGTCATTATGGCCAAACAGTTCTATTTTTGTTTCATCAGACCATGAGGACATTTCTTCAATGCCCCCATGTGCAGTTGCAAACTGTAGTCTGGCTTTTTTATGGCGGTTTTGAGCAGTGGCTTCTTCCTTGCTGAGCGGCCTTTCAGGTTATGTCGATATAGGACTCGTTTTACTGTGGATATAGATACTTTTGTACCTGTGTCTTCCAGCATCTTCACAAGGTCCTTTGCTGTTGTTCTGGGATTGATTTGCACTTTTCACACCAAAGTCCTTCCTGAGCGGTAAAATGGCTGTGTGGTCCCATGGTGTTTATACTTGCGTACTATTGTTTGTACAGATGAATGTGGTGCCTTCAGGAGTTTGGAAATTGCTCCCAATGATGAACCAGACCTGTGGAGGTCTACAGTTTTTATTCTGAGGTCTTGCCTGATTTCTTTTGATCTCCCATGATTCAAGCAAAGAGGCATTGCGTTTGAATGTAGGCCTTGAAATACATCCAAAGGTACACCCCCAATTGACTCAAATAATGTCAATTGGCCTATCAGAAGCTTCTAAAGCCATTACATAATTTTCAGGAATTTTCCAAGATGTTTAAAGGCACAGTCAACTTAGTGTATGTAAACATCTGACCCACTGGACTTGTGATACAGTGAATTGTAAGTGAAATAATCTGTATGTAAACAATTGTTGGAAAAATGACTTGTGTCATGCACAAAGTAGATGCCCTAAACGACTAGCCAAAACTATAGTTTGTTAAAACAAGAAATTTGTGGAGTGGTTGAAAAACGAGTTTTAATGACTCAAACCTAAGTGTATGTAAACTTCCGACTTCAACTGTATCTATCTCTCTCTCTCTCTCACTCTATTTCCATCCCTATCTCTCCCCAAACACCACAGAGTGCATAGAGAAGACACAGAAGGGGCAGAGCAAAGAGTTATCATCTCTCCTGTCTACATCTCTCCTGTCTCCATTATCATCTCTCCTGTCTACAGATCACACACACCGCTGAGAGCTCTCCTGTCTACAGATCACACACACACCACTGAGAGCCCTCCTGTCTACAGATCACACACACCGCTGAGAGCTCTCCTGTCTACAGATCACACACACACCACTGAGAGCCCTCCTGTCTACAGATCCCACAAACACCGCTGAGAGTTCTCCTGTCTACAGATCACACACACCGCTGAGAGCGCTCCTGTTTACAGATCACACACACACACCGCTGAGAGCGCTCCTGTTTACAGATCACACACACACCGCTGAGAGCGCTCTTGTTTACAGATCACACACACACCGCTGAGAGCGCTCCTGTTAACAGATCACACATACCGCTGAGAGCTCTCCTATCTACAGATCACACATACCCCTGAGAGCTCTCCTGTCTACAGATCACACACATACCACTGAGTGCTCTCCTATCTACAGATCACACACACCGCTGAGAGCTCTCCTGTCTACAGATCACACACACACCACTGAGAGCCCTCCTGTCTACAGATCCCACAAACACCGCTGAGAGTTCTCCTGTCTACAGATCACACACAGAGCCGTTTACAGATCACACACACACCGCTGAGAGCGCTCCTGTTTACAGATCACACACACACCGCTGAGAGGGCTCTTGTTTACAGATCACACACACACCGCTGAGAGCGCTCCTGTTAACAGATCACACATACCGCTGAGAGCTCTCCTATCTACAGATCACACATACCCCTGAGAGCTCTCCTGTCCACAGATCACACACATACCACTGAGTGCTCTCCTATCTACAGATCACACACACCGCTGAGAGCTCTCCTATCTACAGATCAAACACATACCACTGAGTGCTCTCCTGTCTACAGATCACACACATACCACTGAGTGCTCTCCTATCTACAGATCACACACATACCACTGAATGCTCTCCTGTCTACAGATCACACATACCACAAAGTGCTCTCCTGTCTACAAATCACACACATACCACAGAGTGCTCTCCTGTCTACAGATCACAAACACCGCTGAGAGGTCTTCTGTCTACAGATCACACACATACCACTGAGTGCTCTCCTATCTACAGATCACACACACTGCTGAGAGCTCTCCTATCTACAGATCAAACACATGCCACTGAGTGCTCTCCTGTCTACAGATCACACACATACCACTGAATGCTCTCCATCTACAGATCACACATACCACTGAATGCTCTCCCATCTACAGATCACACATACCACAAAGTGCTCTCCTGTCTACAAATCACACACATACCACAGAGTGCTCTCCTGTCTACAGTTAACAAACACCGCTGAGAGCACTCCTGTCTACAGATCACACACAAAGCTGAGAGCTCTCCTGTCTACAGATCACACACACACCGCTGACAGCTCTCCTGTCTACAGATCACACACACACTGCTGAGTGCTCTCCTGTCTACAGATCACACACACCGCTGAGAGCTCTCCTGTCTACAGATCACACACACCGCTGACAGCTCTCCTGTCTACAGATCACACACACACACAGCTGAGATGCTCTCCTGTCTACAGATCACACACACCTGCTGACAGCTCTCCTGTCTACAGATCACACACACACAGCTGAGTGCTCTCCTGTCTACAGATCACACACACCGCTGAGAGCTCTCCTGTCTACAGATCACACACACACACACTGCTGACAGCTCTCCTGTCTACAGATCACACACACACACTGAGTGCTCTCCTATCTACAGATCACACACACACACCGCTGAGAGCTCTCCTGTCTACAGATCACACACACAACTGTGAGCTCTCCTGTCTACAGATCAAACACACCGCTGAGAGCTCTCCTGTCTACAGATCATACCCACCGCTGAGAGCTCTCATGTCTACAGATCACACACACAGCTGAGAGCTCTCCTGTCTACAGATCACACACACACCACTGAGAGCCCTCCTGTCCACAGATCCCACAAACACCGCTGAGAGTTCTCCTGTCTACAGATCACACACACCGCTGAGAGCGCTCCTGTTTACAGATCACACACACACCGCTGAGAGCGCTCCTGTTTACAGATCACACACACACCGCTGAGAGCGCTCCTGTTTACAGATCACACACACCGCTGAGAGCTCTCCTATCTACAGATCAAACACATACCACTGAGTGCTCTCCTGTCTACAGATCACACACATACCACTGAGTGCTCTCCTATCTACAGATCACACACATACCACTGAATGCTCTCCTGTCTACAGATCACACATACCACAAAGTGCTCTCCTGTCTACAAATCACACACATACCACAGAGTGCTCTCCTGTCTACAGATCACAAACACCGCTGAGAGGTCTTCTGTCTACAGATCACACACATACCACTGAGTGCTCTCCTATCTACAGATCACACACACCGCTGAGAGCTCTCCTATCTACAGATCAAACACATACCACTGAGTGCTCTCCTGTCTACAGATCACACACATACCACTGAGTGCTTTCCTATCTACAGATCACACACATACCACTGAATGCTCTCCCATCTACAGATCACACATACCACAAAGTGCTCTCCTGTCTACAAATCACACACATACCACAGAGTGCTCTCCTGTCTACAGTTAACAAACACCGCTGAGAGCACTCCTGTCTACAGATCACACACAAAGCTGAGAGCTCTCCTGTCTACAGATCACACACACACCGCTGAGTGCTCTCCTGTCTACAGATCACACACACACACACCGCTGAGTGCTCTCCGGTCTACAGATCACACACACCGCTGAGAGCTCTCCTGTCTACAGATCACACACACCGCTGACAGCTCTCCTGTCTACAGATCACACACACACACAGCTGAGTGCTCTCCTGTCTACAGATCACACACATACTGCTGAGTGCTCTCCTGTCTACAGATCACACACACGCAGAGAGCTCTCCTGTCTACAGATCACACACACCACACCGCTGAGAGCTCTCCTGTCTACAGATCACACACACACCGCTGAGTGCTCTCCTGTCTACAGATCACACACACACCACTGAGAGCTCTCCTGTCTACAGATCACACAAACACCGCTGAGAGCTCTCCTGTCTACAGATCACACACACACACCGCTGAGTGCTCTCCTGTCTACAGATCACACACACACCGCTGAGAGCTCCTCCTATATCACAGATCACACACACACACACACCGCTGAGAGCTCTCCTGTCTACAGATCACACACACACCGTGAGCTCTCCTGTCTACAGATCACACACACAACGCTGGGAGCTCTCCTGTCTACAGATCACACACACACGCTGAGAGCTCTCCTGTCTACAGATCACACCCACCGCTGAGAGCTCTCCTGTCTACAGATCACACACACCGCTGAGAGCTCTCCTGTCTACAGATCACACACACACCACTGAGAGCCTCCTGTCTACAGATCCCACACACACCGCTGAGAGCTCTCCTGTCTACAGATCACACACACCGCTGAGAGCTCTCCTGTCTACAGATCACACACACACCGCTGAGAGCTCTCCTGTCTACAGATCACACACACACCGCTGAGAGCTCTCCTGTCTAAAGATCACACACACACCGCTGAGAGCTCTCCTGTCTACAGATCACACACACCGCTGAGAGCTCTCCTGTCTACAGATCACACACACACCGCTGAGAGCTCTCCTGTCTACAGATCACATACAGACCGCTGAGAGCTCTCCTTTCTACAGATCACACACACACCGGTGAGAGCTCTCCTGTCTACAGATCACACACACACCGCTGAGAGCTCTCATGTCTACAGATCACACACACACACCGCTGAGAGCTCTCCTGTCTACAGATCACACACACACACCGCTGAGAGCTCTCCTGTCTACAGATCACACACACACCGCTGAGAGTTCTCCTGTCTACAGATCACACACACCGCTGAGAGCTCTCCTGTCTACAGATCACACACACCGCTGAGAGCTCTCCTGCCTACAGATCACACACACACCGCTGAGAGCTCTCCTGTCTACAGATCACACACACACCGCTGAGAGCTCTCCTGTCTACAGATCACACACACCGCTGAGAGCTGTCCTGTCTACAGATCACACACACCGCTGAGAGCTCTCCTGTCTACAGATCACACACACACCGCTGAGAGCTCTCCTGTCTAAAGATCACACACACACCGTTGAGAGCTCTCCTGTCTACAGATCACACACACACCGTTGAGAGCTCTCCTGTCTACAGATCACACACACACGCTGAGAGCTCTCCTGTTTACAGAACACACACACCGCTGAGAGCTCTCCTGTCTACAGATCACACACACACCGCTGAGAGCTCTCCTGTCTACAGATCACACACACCGCTGAGAGCTCTCCTGTCACAGATCACACACACCGGTGAGAGCTCTCCTGTCTACAGATCACACACACACCACTGAGAGCCCTCCTGTCTACAGATCCCACAAACACCGCTGAGAGTTCTCCTGTCTACAGATCACACACACCGCTGAGAGCGCTCCTGTTTACAGATCACACACACACCGCTGAGGGCGCTCCTGTTTACAGATCACACACACACCGCTGAGAGCGCTCTTGTTTACAGATCACACACACACCGCTGAGAGCGCTCCTGTTAACAGATCACACATACCGCTGAGAGCTCTCCTATCTACAGATCACACATACCCCTGAGAGCTCTCCTGTCTACAGATCACACACATACCACTGAGTGCTCTCCTATCTACAGATCACACACACCGCTGAGAGCTCTCCTATCTACAGATCAAACACATACCACTGAGTGCTCTCCTGTCTACAGATCACACACATACCACTGAGTGCTCTCCTATCTACAGATCACACACATACCACTGAATGCTCTCCTGTCTACAGATCACACATTCCACAAAGTGCTCTCCTGTCTACAAATCCCACACACATACCACAGAGTGCTCTCCTGTCTACAGATCACAAACACCGCTGAGAGGTCTTCTGTCTACAGATCACACACATACCACTGAGTGCTCTCCTATCTACAGATCACACACACCGCTGAGAGCTCTCCTATCTACAGATCAAACACATACCACTGAGTGCTCTCCTGTCTACAGATCACACACACCACTGAATGCTCTCCAATCTACAGATCACACATACCACAAAGTGCTCTCCTGTCTACAAATCACACACATACCACAGAGTGCTCTCCTGTCTACAGTTAACAAACACCGCTGAGAGCTCTCCTGTCTACAGATCACACACAAAGCTGAGAGCTCTCCTGTCTACAGATCACACACACACTGCTGAGTGCTCTATCCGTCTACAGATCACACACACCGCTGAGAGCTGTCCTGTCTACAGATCACACACACCGCTGACAGCTCTCCTGTCTACAGATCACACACACACACAGCTGAGTGCTCTCCTGTCTACAGATCACACACACCGCTGAGAGCTCTCCTGTCTACAGATCACACACACCGCTGACAGCTCTCCTGTCTACAGATCACACACACACACTGCTGAGTGCTCTCCGGTCTACAGATCACACACACCGCTGAGAGCTCTCCTGTCTACAGATCACACACATACCACTGACAGCTCTCCTGTCTACAGATCACACACACACACAGCTGAGTGCTCTCCTGTCTACAGATCACACACACCACTGAGAGCTCTCCTGTCTACAGATCACACACACCGCTGACAGCTCTCCTGTCTACAGATCACACACACACACTGCTGAGTGCTCTCCTGTCTACAGATCACACACACCGCTGAGAGCTCTCCTGTCTACAGATCACACACACACCACTGAGTGCTCTCCTGTCTACAGATCACACACACACCGCTGAGAGCTCTCCTATCTACAGATCACACACACCACTGAGAGTTCTCCTGTCTACAGATCACACACAACACTGAGAGCTCTCCTGTCTACAGATCACACACACACCACTGAGAGCCCTCCTGTCTACAGATCCCACAAACACCGCTGAGAGTTCTCCTGTCTACAGATCACACACACCGCTGAGAGCGCTCCTGTTTACAGATCACACACACCGCTGAGAGCTCTCCTGTCTACAGATCACATACACACCGTTGAGAGCTCTCCTGTCTACAGATCACACACACACCGCTGAGAGCGCTCCTGTTTACAGAACACACACACCGCTGAGAGCTCTCCTGTCTACAGATCACACACACACCGCTGAGTGCTCTCCTGTCTACAGATCACACATACCCCTGAGAGCTCTCCTGTCTACAGATCACAAACACAGCTGAGAGCTCTCCTGTCTACAGATCACACACACCGCTGAGAGCTCTCCTATCTACAGATCAAACACATACCACTGAGTGCTCTCCTGTCTACAGATCACACACATACCACTGAGTGCTCTCCTGTCTACAGATCACACACATACCACTGAATGCTCTCCAATCTACAGATCACACATACCACAAAGTGCTCTCCTGTCTACAAATCACACACATACCACAGAGTGCTCTCCTGTCTACAGTTAACAAACACCGCTGAGAGCACTCCTGTCTACAGATCACACACAAAGCTGAGAGCTCTCCTGTCTACAGATCACACACACACCGCTGAGTGCTCTCCTGTCTACAGATCACACACACACTGCTGAGTGCTCTCCGGTCTACAGATCACACACACCGCTGAGAGCTGTCCTGTCTACAGATCACACACACCGCTGACAGCTCTCCTGTCTACAGATCACACACACACACAGCTGAGTGCTCTCCTGTCTACAGATCACACACACCGCTGAGAGCTCTCCTGTCTACAGATCACACACACCGCTGACAGCTCTCCTGTCTACAGATCACACACACACACTGCTGAGTGCTCTCCTGTCTACAGATCACACACACCGCTGAGAGCTCTCCTGTCTACAGATCACACACACCACTGAGAGCTCTCCTGTCTATAGATCACACACACACACGCTGAGAGCTCTCCTGTCTACAGATCACACACACACCGCTGAGAGCTCTCCTGTCTACAGATCACACACACACCGCTGAGAGCTCTCCTGTCTACAGATCACACAAACCGCTGAGAGCTCTCCTGTCTACAGATCACACACACACCGCTGAGAGCCCTCCTGTCTACAGATCCCACAAACACCGCTGAGAGTTCTCCTGTCTACAGATCACACACACCGCTGAGAGCGCTCCTGTTTACAGATCACACACACACCGCTGAGAGCTCTCCTGTCTACAGATCACACACACACCGTTGAGAGCTCTCCTGTCTACAGATCACACACACACCGCTGAGAGCTGTCCTGTCTACAGATCACACACACCGCTGAGAGCTCTCCTGTCTACAGATCACACACACACCGCTGAGAGCTCTCCTGTCTACAGATCACACACACCGCTGAGAGCTCTCCTGTCTACAGATCACACACACCGGTGAGAGCTCTCCTGTCTACAGATCACACACACACCGCTGAGAGCTCTCCTGTCTACAGATCACACACACCGCTGAGAGCTGTCCTGTCTACAGATCACACACACCGCTGAGAGCTCTCCTGTCTACAGATCACACACCGCTGAGAGCTCTCCTGTCTACAGATCACACACACACCGCTGAGAGCTCTCCTGTCTAAAGATCACACACACACCGCTGAGAGCTCTCCTGTCTACAGATCACACACACCGCTGAGAGCTCTCCTGTCTACAGATCACACACACACCGCTGAGAGCTCTCCTGTCTACAGATCACATACAGACCGCTGAGAGCTCTCCTTTCTACAGATCACACACACCGCTGAGAGCTCTCCTGTCTACAGATCACACACACACCGCTGAGAGCTCTCATGTCTACAGATCACACACACACACCGCTGAGAGCTCTCCTGTCTACAGATCACACACACACACGCTGAGAGCTCTCCTGTCTACAGATCACACACACACCGCTGAGAGTTCTCCTGTCTACAGATCACACACACCGCTGAGAGCTCTCCTGTCTACAGATCACACACACCGCTGAGAGCTCTCCTGTCTACAGATCACACACACACCGCTGAGAGCTCTCCTGTCTACAGATCACACACACACCGCTGAGAGCTCTCCTGTCTACAGATCACATACACACCGCTGAGAGCTGTCCTGTCTACAGATCACACACACCGCTGAGAGCTCTCCTGTCTACAGATCACACACACACCGCTGAGAGCTCTCCTGTCTAAAGATCACACACACACCGCTGAGAGCTCTCCTGTCTACAGATCACACACACGCTGAGAGCTCTCCTGTCTACAGATCACACACACACCGCTGAGAGCTCTCCTGTTTACAGAACACACACACCGCTGAGAGCTCTCCTGTCTACAGATCACACACACCGCTGAGAGCTCTCCTGTCTACAGATCACACACACCGCTGAGAGCTCTCCTGTCTACAGATCACACACACCGCTGAGAGCTCTCCTGTCTACAGATCACACACACACCGCTGAGAACTCTCCTGTCTACAGATCACACACACCGCTAAGAGCTGTCCTGTCTACAGATCACACACACCGCTGAGAGCTCTCCTGTCTACAGATCACACACCGCTGAGAGCTCTCCTGTCTACAGATCACACACACACCGCTGAGAGCTCTTCTGTCTACAGATCACACACACACCGCTGAGAGCTCTCCTGTCTACAGATCACACACACACCACTGAGAGCTCTCCTGTCTACAGATCACACACACACCGCTGAGAGCTCTCCTGTCCACAGATCACACACACACCGCTGAGAGCTCTCCTGTCTACATATCACACACAGACCTCTGAGAGCTCTCCTTTCTACAGATCACACACACCGCTGAGAGCTCTCCTGTCTACAGATCACACACACCCGCTGAGAGCTCTCCTGTCTACAGATCACACACACACACCGCTGAGAGCTCTCCTGTCTACAGATCACACACACACACCGCTGAGAGCTCTCCTGTCTACAGATCACACACACACGCTGAGAGCTCTCCTGTCTACAGATCACACACACCGCTGAGAGCTCTCCTGTCTACAGATCACACACACACGCTGAGAGCTCTCCTGTCTACAGATCACACACACACCGCTGAGAGCTCTCCTGTCTACAGATCACACACACACCGCTGAGAGCTCTCCTGTCTACAGATCACACACACCGCTGAGAGCTGTCCTGTCTACAGATCACACACACCGCTGAGAGCTCTCCTGTCTACAGATCACACACCGCTGAGAGCTCTCCTGTCTACAGATCACACACACACCGCTGAGAACTCTCCTGTCTAAAGATCACACACACACCACTGAGAGCTCTCCTGTCTACAGATCACACACACCGCTGAGAGCTCTCCTGTCTACAGATCACACACACACCGCTGAGTGCTCTCCTGTCTACAGATCACACACACCGCTGAGAGCTCTCCTGTCTACAGATCACACACACACCCGCTGAGAGCTCTCCTGTCTACAGATCACACACACCGCTGAGAGCTGTCCTGTCTACAGATCACACACACACACCGCTGAGAGCTCTCCTGTCTACAGATCACACACACACCGCTGAGAGCTCTCCTGTCTAAAGATCACACACACACCGGTGAGAGCTCTCCTGTCTACAGATCACACACACACCGTGAGAGCTCTCCTGTCTACAGATCACACACACACCGCTGAGAGCTCTCCTGTTTACAGAACACACACACCGCTGAGAGCTCTCCTGTCTACAGATCACACACACACCGCTGAGAGCTCTCCTGTCTACAGATCACACACACCGCTGAGAGCTCTCCTGTCTACAGATCACACACACCGGTGAGAGCTCTCCTGTCTACAGATCACACACACACCACTGAGAGCCCTCCTGTCTACAGATCCCACAAACACCGCTGAGAGTTCTCCTGTCTACAGATCACACACACCGCTGAGAGCGCTCCTGTTTACAGATCACACACACACCGCTGAGAGCGCTCCTGTTTACAGATCACACACACACCGCTGAGAGCGCTCCTGTTTACAGATCACACACACACCGCTGAGAGCTCTCCTGTTAACAGATCACACACACCGCTGAGAGCTCTCCTATCTACAGATCACACACACCCGCTGAGAGCTCTCCTGTCTACAGATCACACACATACCACTGAGTGCTCTCCTGTCTACAGATCACACACACCGCTGAGAGCTCTCCTATCTACAGATCAAACACATACCACTGAGAGCTCTCCTGTCTACAGATCACACACATACCACTGAGAGCTCTCCTGTCTACAGATCACACACACCACTGAATGCTCTCCTGTCTACAGATCACACATTCCACAAAGTGCTCTCCTGTCTACAAATCCCACACATACCACAGAGTGCTCTCCTGTCTACAGATCACAAACACCGCTGAGAGGTCTTCTGTCTACAGATCACACACATACCACTGAGTGCTCTCCTATCTACAGATCACACACACCGCTGAGAGCTCTCCTATCTACAGATCAAACACATACCACTGAGTGCTCTCCTGTCTACAGATCACACACATACCACTGAATGCTCTCCAATCTACAGATCACACATACCACAAAGCTCTCCTGTCTACAAATCACACACATACCGCAGAGTGCTCTCCTGTCTACAGTTAACAAACACCGCTGAGAGCTCTCCTGTCTACAGATCACACACAAAGCTGAGAGCTCTCCTGTCTACAGATCACACACACACCGCTGAGTGCTCTATCCTGTCTACAGATCACACACACCGCTGAGAGCTGTCCTGTCTACAGATCACACACACCGCTGACAGCTCTCCTGTCTACAGATCACACACACACACAGCTGAGTGCTCTCCTGTCTACAGATCACACACACCGCTGAGAGCTCTCCTGTCTACAGATCACACACACCGCTGACAGCTCTCCTGTCTACAGATCACACACACACACACTGCTGAGTGCTCTCCTGTCTACAGATCACACACACCGCTGAGAGCTCTCCTGTCTACAGATCACACACACCGCTGAGAGCTCTCGTGTCTTCAGATCACACACACTCACAGCTGCGTGCTCTCCTGTCTACAGATCACACACACCGCTGAGAGCTCTCCTGTCTACAGATCACACACACCGCTGACAGCTCTCAAGTCAACAGATCACACACACACACTGCTGAGAGCTCTCCTGTCTACAGATCACACACACCGCTGAGAGCTCTCCTGTCTACAGATCACACACACACACCGCTGAGTGCTCTCCTGTCTACAGATCACACACACACCGCTGAGAGCTCTCCTATCTACAGATCACACACACACACCGCTGAGAGTTCTCCTGTCTACAGATCACACACAACACTGAGAGCTCTCCTGTCTACAGATCACACACACACCACTGAGAGCCCTCCTGTCTACAGATCCCACAAACACCGCTGAGAGTTCTCCTGTCTACAGATCACACACACCGCTGAGAGCGCTCCTGTTTACAGATCACACACACACCGCTGAGAGCTCTCCTGTCTACAGATCACATACACACCGTTGAGAGCTCTCCTGTCTACAGATCACACACACACCGCTGAGAGCGCTCCTGTTTACAGAACACACACACCGCTGAGAGCTCTCCTGTCTACAGATCACACACACACCGCTGAGAGCTCTCCTGTCTACAGATCACACATACCCCTGAGAGCTCTCCTGTCTACAGATCACAAACACAGCTGAGAGCTCTCCTGTCTACAGATCACACACACCGCTGAGAGCTCTCCTATCTACAGATCAAACACATACCACTGAGTGCTCTCCTGTCTACAGATCACACACATACCACTGAGTGCTCTCCTGTCTACAGATCACACACATACCACTGAATGCTCTCCAATCTACAGATCACACATACCTGAAAGTGCTCTCCTGTCTACAAATCACACACATACCACAGAGTGCTCTCCTGTCTACAGTTAACAAACACCGCTGAGAGCACTCCTGTCTACAGATCACACACAAAGCTGAGAGCTCTCCTGTCTACAGATCACACACACACCGCTGAGTGCTCTCCTGTCTACAGATCACACACACACTGCTGAGTGCTCTCCTGTCTACAGATCACACACACCGCTGAGAGCTGTCCTGTCTACAGATCACACACACCGCTGACAGCTCTCCTGTCTACAGATCACACACACACACAGCTGAGAGCTCTCCTGTCTACAGATCACACACACCGCTGAGAGCTCTCCTGTCTACAGATCACACACACCGCTGACAGCTCTCCTGTCTACAGATCACACACACACACTGCTGAGTGCTCTCCGGTCTACAGATCACACACACCGCTGAGAGCTCTCCTGTCTACAGATCACACACACCACTGAGAGCTCTCCTGTCTATAGATCACACACACACACACCGCTGAGTGCTCTCCTGTCTACAGATCACACACACACCGCTGAGAGCTCTCCTATCTACAGATCACACACACACCGCTGAGAGTTCTCCTGTCTACAGATCACACAAACCGCTGAGAGCTCTCCTGTCTACAGATCACACACACACCACTGAGAGCCCTCCTGTCTACAGATCCCACAAACACCGCTGAGAGTTCTCCTGTCTACAGATCACACACACCGCTGAGAGCGCTCCTGTTTACAGATCACACACACACCGCTGAGAGCTCTCCTGCTCTTCACAGATCACACACACACCGTTGAGAGCTCTCCTGTCTACAGATCACACACACCCGCTGAGAGCGCTCCTGTTTACAGAACACACACACCGCTGAGAGCTCTCCTGTCTACAGATCACACACACACCGCTGAGAGCTCTCCTGTCTACAGATCACACACACCGGTGAGAGCTCTCCTGTCTACAGATCACACACACCGGTGAGAGCTCTCCTGTCTACAGATCACACACACACCGCTGAGAGCTCTCCTGTCTACAGATCACACACACCGCTGAGAGCTGTCCTGTCTACAGATCACACACACCGCTGAGAGCTCTCCTGTCTACAGATCACACACCGCTGAGAGCTCTCCTGTCTACAGATCACACACACACCGCTGAGAGCTCTCCTGTCTAAAGATCACACACACACCGCTGAGAGCTCTCCTGTCTACAGATCACACACACCGCTGAGAGCTCTCCTGTCTACAGATCACACACACACCGCTGAGAGCTCTCCTGTCTACAGATCACACACAGACCGCTGAGAGCTCTCCTTTCTACAGATCACACACACGCTGAGAGCTCTCCTGTCTACAGATCACACACACACCGCTGAGAGCTCTCATGTCTACAGATCACACACACACACCGCTGAGAGCTCTCCTGTCTACAGATCACACACACACCGCTGAGAGCTCTCCTGTCTACAGATCACACACACACGCTGAGAGTTCTCCTGTCTACAGATCACACACACCGCTGAGAGCTCTCCTGTCTACAGATCACACACACCGCTGAGAGCTCTCCTGCCTACAGATCACACACACACCGCTGAGAGCTCTCCTGTCTACAGATCACACACACACCGCTGAGAGCTCTCCTGTCTACAGATCACACACACCGCTGAGAGCTGTCCTGTCTACAGATCACACACACCGCTGAGAGCTCTCCTGTCTACAGATCACACACACACCGCTGAGAGCTCTCCTGTCTACAGATCACACACACACCGCTGAGAGCTCTCCTGTCTACAGATCACACACACACCGCTGAGAGCTCTCCTGTCTACAGATCACACACACCGCTGAGAGCGCTCCTGTTTACAGAACACACACACCGCTGAGAGCTCTCCTGTCTACAGATCACACACACACCGCTGAGAGCTCTCCTGTCTACAGATCACACACACCGCTGAGAGCTCTCCTGTCTACAGATCACACACACCGGTGAGAGCTCTCCTGTCTACAGATCACACACACACCGCTGAGAACTCTCCTGTCTACAGATCACACACACCGCTAAGAGCTGTCCTGTCTACAGATCACACACACCACCGCTGAGAGCTCTCCTGTCTACAGATCACACACACCGCTGAGAGCTCTCCTGTCTACAGATCACACACACCGCTGAGAGCTCTTCTGTCTACAGATCACACACACACCGCTGAGAGCTCTCCTGTCTACAGATCACACACACACCACTGAGAGCTCTCCTGTCTACAGATCACACACACACCGCTGAGAGCTCTCCTGTCCACAGATCACACACACACCGCTGAGAGCTCTCCTGTCTACAGATCACATACAGACCTCTGAGAGCTCTCCTTTCTACAGATCACACACACCGCTGAGAGCTCTCCTGTCTACAGATCACACACACACCGCTGAGAGCTCTCCTGTCTACAGATCACACACACACCGCTGAGAGCTCTCCTGTCTACAGATCACACACACACACCGCTGAGAGCTCTCCTGTCTACAGATCACACACACACCGCTGAGAGCTCTCCTGTCTACAGATCACACACACCGCTGAGAGCTCTCCTGTCTACAGATCACACACACCGCTGAGAGCTCTCCTGTCTACAGATCACACACACACCGCTGAGAGCTCTCCTGTCTACAGATCACACACACACCGCTGAGAGCTCTCCTGTCTACAGATCACACACACCGCTGAGAGCTGTCCTGTCTACAGATCACACACACCGCTGAGAGCTCTCCTGTCTACAGATCACACACCGCTGAGAGCTCTCCTGTCTACAGATCACACACACACCGCTGAGAACTCTCCTGTCTAAAGATCACACACACACCACTGAGAGCTCTCCTGTCTACAGATCACACACACCGCTGAGAGCTCTCCTGTCTACAGATCACACACACACCGCTGAGTGCTCTCCTGTCTACAGATCACACACACCGCTGAGAGCTCTCCTGTCTACAGATCACACACACACCGCTGAGAGCTCTCCTGTCTACAGATCACACACACACCACTGAGAGCTCTCCTGTCTACAGATCACACACACACACCGCTGAGAGCTCTCCTGTCTACAGATCACACACACACCACTGAGAGCTCTCCTGTCTACAGATCACATACACACCGCTGAGAGCTCTCCTGTCTACAGATCACATACAGACCGTTCTCCTGTCTACAGATCACACATACCCCTGAGAGCTCTCCTGTCTACAGATCACACACACACCGCTGAGAGCGCTCCTGTTTACAGAACACACACACCGCTGAGAGCTCTCCTTTCTACAGATCACACACACACACACCACTGAGAGCTCTCCTGTCTACAGATCACACACACACACACTGAGAGCTCTCCTGTCTACAGATCACACACACACCGCTGAGAGCTCTCCTGTCTACAGATCACACACACACCGCTGAGAGCTCTCCTGTCTACAGATCACACACACCGCTGAGAGCTCTCCTGTCTACAGATCATACCCACCGCTGAGAGCTCTCCTGTCTACAGATCACACACACACCGCTGAGAGCTCTCCTGTCTACAGATCACACACACAACTGAGAGCCTGTCCTGTCTCAGATCCACAATGCTGGATGAGCTCTCCTGTCTACAGATCACATGTGTTGATGAGCTCTCCTGTCTACAGATCACACACACCGCTGAGAGCTCTCCTGTCTACAGATCACACACACCACTGAGAGCTCTCCTGTCTACAGATCACACACATTGATGGCTGAGAGCTCTCCTGTCTACAGATCACACACACACCGCTGAGAGCTCTCCCATTGAACAACAGATACAATTAGAATGGCAGTTATTTAGGTGTTTTGACTGCTGAATAACCATCTGCTCTTCATGATCGCTATGTCTCACAGTACTGGGGTAATTTATTGGGTCTTCCTTGTCTCTCCTTAGCCTATCCTCAGAAGACACGGTTCTTGGAAAACAGGACTGGACGGACATACAATATAGAAACAAAAAGTATTAAAAAACAGTGATTATATTTTTCCTTATTGTATTTCAAATCAAATTGACTGAAATGTGCATTGGTCTGCAGAAAAAGGCTACATAATCACTACTATGTTAATGTACTGCACCTGAACGATTCTTGTGCGATACTTAGACATTTCAAGACATCTGTTCATTGCATGTAATACTGCTGCCCACTCTTCGGTGATGACAAGGATCAGATGGAAAAATCGCTAATGGCTGTTGGCTCTCCAAATGGGGGATGATGCTTGATGCTTGATGACTGTGTTGATGAGGGGAGAGGAAAGGCGAGGAAAAACAACGCCCTGAGATGTCACCATGGTAACCATTGAATGTATACGTGTCTGTTGTTTTTTCATTCCTCTCTTCCGTTCTGTTGTGATGCAGGAGATGAATAATTGGTGGAATAGGGTCCCATGTCCAGGAGTCCATCTTACTTACATGCTGCTTGGTCCGTTGGTGGTGGGTGATTCTTATCCATTTACACTCCTCAGACGTGTATTAGGTAGTAGTTTTGGAATTTTTAGGTTAGATTACTCGTTGGTTATTACTGCATTGTCGGAACTAGAAGCACAAGCATTTCACTACACTCGCATTAACATCTGCTAACCATGTGTATGTGACCAATACATTTGATTTGATTTGATTTTGATTTGATTTATAGAAAAAAGAACATAGACTGCCCATCACAACTCACGCCCTGACCATACTAAAACAAAGACAAAACAAAGGAACTAAGGTCAGAACGTGACATGAATCAATTATAGAACCCATTGCCCTTTATAGCTGTGAGGTCTGGGGTCCTCTCACCAACCAAGAATTCACAAAATGAGACAGAGCATAATTAGGCCGATACCCCGATACCCAAAATCCAGAAAAGAGCTGTTAAATTTTACAACCACCTAAAAGGAAGCGAGTCCCAAACCTTCCATAACAAAGCCATCGCCTACAATGAAGTGAACCTGGAGAAGAGTCCCCTAAGCAAGCTGGTCCTGGGGCTCTGTTCACAAACACAAACAGACCCCACAGAGCCCAAGGACAGCAGCACAATTAGACACAACTAAATCACGAGAAAACAAAAGATAATTACTTGACACATTGTTTACATTGAATTTACAAAAAAAACAGAGCAAACTAGAATGCTATTTGGCCCTAAACAGAATACCTGACCACAGTGAATGACCCAAACTTAAGGAAATCTTTGACTAAGCACGGATTCTTTTGTGAGTGTAATTGTTTTTTTTCTTCACTTTTGTTAATTATCTTTATAACTTTGGCAATATAAACATATGTTTCCCATGCCAATAAAGACCTTTAAATTTAAACTGAATTGCGAGAGAGACGGGGGTGGAAGAGAGAGAGAGAGAGAGAGAGAGAGAGAGAGAGAGAGATGTTGTGTTCTGCTCAACATTCGACCTGAAGAGCCTGTCAGCAGTCTGGTGAAGTCTGTGCCTCCCCAGTCCGGTACGTCCTGTGCCAGCTCCCCACACTCGCCCTGAAGTGTGTGTCACCATTCCAGTGCCATCTGTCCCGGCTCCACGCACCAGGCCTCCAGTGCGCCTCCCCAGTCCCACTCCCTGGCAGGAATCTTCCTCTGCGCCGGTGCCCAGTCCAGGCACGGAGTCCAGTCCCGCTCCAAGGCCAGCCTTCCTCTGCGCACGGTGCCCAGTCCAGTGCGCGGAGTCCCCAGTCCCACTCCAAGGCCGGAGCCTTCCTCTGCGCCGGTGCCCAGTCCAGGCATGGTGTCCAGTCCCGCTCCAAGGCCGGAGCCTTCCTCTGCGCCGGTGCCCAGTCCAGGCACGGTGTCCAGTCCCGCTCCAAGGCCGGAGCCTTCCTCTGCGCGGTGCCCAGTCCAGGCAAGGTGTCCAGTCTCGCTCCAAGGCCGGAGCCTTCCTCTGCGCCGGTGCCCAGTCCAGGCAAGGTGTCCAGTCCGCTCCAAGGCCGGAGCCTTCCTCTGCGCCGGTGCCCAGTCCAGGCATGGAGTCCAGTCCCGCTCCATGGCCGGAGCCTTCCTCGCGCCAGTGCCCAGCCCAGGCGTGGCGTCCAACCCAGCTCCATGGCCGGATCCGTGGTCGGGGCGGGGTCTGACCTGGACCGGAGCCGGCGCCAGGCACTAGTCAGTCCCCTGCCCTCCCCATTTGGTTTCAGGTTTTAGGCCGGAGTCCGCTGCCTTTGGGGGATGCCTGTCAGTCCTGACCATAGAGAGCCCTCGGTTCTCTATGGTGTTTAGGTCAGAGCGTGACTAGGGGTGTTCTAGTCATTGATTATCTATGTGGCTGGGTTGTATGGTTCCCTATTCCAGGCAGCTGGTAAGTTGCCTCTAATTGGGGATCATATTTAGGAGCCTTTATCCCACCTGCTTTGTGGGATATTGTTTTGAGTGAGTGCATGTAGCACCACGTTTGTCCACGGTCGGTGTGTGTTTCTTGGTTTAAGTTTCACTACAATAAAGATGTGGAACTCCAATCACGCTGCGCCTTGGTCCTTCTCTCCACGGTGACACATGGTGATACATTTGTGGACAAAATTCTAACTTTACATAACTTTCAAGATAATATTTCGCAACTTGCCCAGTTAAACTTGGAAACATCTTCAACTACGACCCCAATTCCTTTTTTAACACGGACAAACTTCTGAACTTCTTCCACGAGATGCACCATCATATTTCTCTCCCCACATGATAGCCTACAACTTTTCTAATTCCTTATTAGTGAAAGTGTACTCGGGCTATGTGTAGTTATTTGTGATCACACTTCCACACAGTCCAAAGTAATATGTTTGATATTGTCTATCAAAGTAATAAGACTAGATATTTGAATACATTTCACTTTGACTATATTTCACCTCTTCACTTAATAAGTAAAACTTTTGAATTTTTTTTCACTACCATAAAATGAGTTGTTACATGCAAGTTAAACAATTGGGGATGGTTGTCACTATCCAATTGCCTGATGATTTACACTCAATTTAATTCCGCTGCTCTATAAATTGCTAGATACACTCAGTCTAAATCTGCCATAGTAGAAGTAATTTATGTAACTTAAAAAATGATGCAAAAAAATTAATCAGCGATTGGATTGTCTCTAACAAATCTAACCAATCAGAGAGTATCAAAGTTGATCATTATCATGTAAGAGGCTCTGACCCAACCCATGGTATCTACACCATCATGAGGTGGAGTCAAGTGGGGTCATCGGGGTTAAACTAGTATCCGTTTTATCCCAAATACTTAAGTGGGATTGATTGTTTTACATGAAGCAATGGAACCAATGGAATAGTCCCACGTTTGTTCCACCGCTAAGTCTAGTACTTTGTGTTTGAATTTAAAAAGTGTTTGAACTCGACAGGTCTACCCACTACATCACAGACTGGATTCAGGTGAACAGCATCATCAGCTGGAGATCATTTATCTTCTTTGTTTCCGTACAGCCGGTCTGAAAATGAGGCATTAAACAGTAAGAATCACACAGGTGGATAATTAGAACATAAATCATGGGTGAAATGAACTCTGGGATGTTTCTACACACTGTGATGATAACATGGAACTTCATGACAACATGTCATATAAGTGTGTTCACACACACACATACACATAGAGAGTCAATTAAACATGCTGCCATTAAACAAATGTCCTTCAACTACACCACCAGATCTCCTACAAGGATGGGTTCAAACTTCCGTGAGGAACAACACGGTCCTGCAAGAAGAAGAGGACTTCACAATCAAAAGGTCTCCCCACATGAAGAGACTAAATCATTCAATTGATTAAAACCAACCACACAAATTCCCATCTACGAGCAGTGTGACATTCATGTTTTCAGAGGCCGTTGTTAGTCCAAAGTAATATGTTTGATTTGAATATGAATGAGACTGATTCCATACAGCAGTAATGGCATGGATCTTTCATTTTCTATCTTCAGGCCTTTTCATGAATGGAAGATGGAGGAATATCACATACAGCCGATCTCTAGATGGAGGAATATCACATACAGCCGATCTCTAGATGGAGGAATATCAATACAGCTAATCTTAGATGGAGGAATTCACATACCATATCTCTAGATGAGTTGTTACATACAGCCGATCTCTAGATGGAGGAATATCACATACAGCTGATCTCTAGATGGAGGAATATCACATACAGATGATTCTAGATGGAGGAATATCAATTCAGCTGATCTCTAGATGGAGGAATATCACTCAGCTGATCTCTAGATGGAGTAATATCACATACAGCTGATCTCTAGATGGAAATATCATACAAAGATGGAGGAATATCACATACAGCTGATCTCTAGATGGAGAATATCAACATACAGCCGATCTCTAGATGGAGGAATATCACATACAGCTGATCTCTAGATGGAGGAATATCACATACAGCCGATCTCTAGATGGAGGAATATCACATACAGCTGATCTCTAGATGGCGGAATATCACATACAGCTAAAAATCTCTAGATGGAGGAATATCACATACACCATCTCTAGATGGTGGAATATCACATACAGCTAAAAATCTCTAGATGGAGGAAACTAGTATCCGATCTCTAGATGGAAATATCACATACAGCTGATCTCTAGATGGAGCTATCACATGAAGATCTCTAGATGGAGGAATATCAATGGAATGATCTCTAGATGGAGGAATATCCATACCAGCTGATCTCTAGATGGAGGACGTGTTGGACATATATCACATACAGCTGATCTTAGATGGAGGTCTATCACATACAGCTGATCTCTAGATGGAGGAATATCACATACAGCCGATCTCTAGATGGAGGAATATCACATACAGCTGATCTCTAGATGGAGGAATATCACATACAGCTGATCTCTAGATGGAAATATCACATAAAGCTGATCTCTAATGGAGAATATCACATACAGCTGATCTCTAGATGGACATAATATCACATACAGCTGATCTCTAGATGGATGTTATCACATACAGCTGATCTCTAGATGGAGGAATATCACATACAGCTGATCTCTAGATGGAACATATCACATACAGCTGATCTCTAGATGGAGGAATATCACATACAGCATCTCTAGATGGAGGAATATCACATACAGCTGATCTCTAGATGGAGGATGTGTTGGATATATATCACATACAGCCATCTCTAGATGGAGGAATATCACATACAGCTGATCTCTAGATGGAGGGAATATCACATACAGCCGATCTCTAGATGGAGGGTATCACATACAGCTGATCTCTAGATGGAGGATGTGTTGGATATATCACATACAGCCGATCTCTAGATGGAGGAATATCACATACAGCCGATCTCAAGATGGAGGAATATCACATACAGCCGATCTCAAGATGGAGAGAATATCTCATACAGCTGATCTCTAGATGGAGGAATATCACATACAGAGACTAAATCATTACAGCTGATCTCTAGATGGAGGAATATCACATACAGCTGATCTCATGGAGGAATATCACATACAGCTGATCTCTAGATGGAGGAATATCACATCAGCTGATCTTAGATGGAGGAATATCACATTGATCTCTAGATGGACAATATCACATACAGCTGATCTCTAGTTGAATGTGTTGACTATATCCATACAGCTGATCTCTAGATGGAGGATGTTTGGATATATATCACATACAGCTGATCTCTTTCAGATGGAGGAATATCACATACAGCTGATCTCTAGATGGAGGAATATCACATACAGCTGATCTCTAGATGGAGGAATATCACATACAGCTGATCTCTAGATGGAGGAATATCACATACAGCTGATCTCTAGATGGAGGAATATCACATACAGCTGATCTCTAGATGGAGGAATATCACATACAGCTGATCTCTAGATGGAGGAATATCACATACAGCCGATCTCTAGATGGAGGAATATCACATACAGCTGATCTCTAGATGGAGGAATATCACATACAGCTGATCTCTAGATGGAGGAATATCACATACAGCTGATCTCTAGATGGAGGAATATCACATACAGCTGATCTCTAGATGGAGGAATATCACATACAGCTGATCTCTAGATGGAGGAATATCACATACAGCTGATCTCTAGATGGAGGAATATCACATACAGCTGATCTCTAGATGGAGGAATATCACATACAGCTGATCTCTAGATGGAGGAATATCACATACAGCTGATCTCTAGATGGAGGAATATCACATACAGCCGATCTCTAGATGGATGGAGGAATATCACATACAGCTGATCTCTAGATGGAGGAATATCACATACAGCTGATCTCTAGATGGAGGAATATCACATACAGCCGATCTCTAGATGGAGGAATATCACATACAGCCGATCTCTAGATGGAGGAATATCACATACAGCTGATCTCAAGATGGAGGAATATCACATACAGCTGATCTCAAGATGGAGGAATATCACATACAGCTGATCTCTAGATGGAGGAATATCACATACAGCTGATCTCTAGATGGAGGATGTGTTGGATATCATCCCATACAGCTGATCTCTCGATGGAGGATGGAGGATATATCCCATACAGCTGATCTCTAGATGGATGACGTGTTGGAAGGGTAATAGATACATCTTGTTGCATCCAAAATACCACTCTATTCCTTTTGTAGTGCACTACTTTAGACCAGAGCCCTATTGGCCATGCACTACTTTAGACCAGAGCCCTATGGGCCATGCACTACTTTAGACCAGAGCCCTATTGGCCATGCACTACTTTAGACCAGAGCCCTATTGGCCATGCACTACCTTAGACCAGAGCCCTATTGGCCATGCACTACTTTAGACCAGAGCCCTATTGGCCATGCACTACTTTAGACCAGAGCCCTATTGGCCATGCACTACTTTAGACCAGAGCCCTATTGGCCATGCACTACTTTAGACCAGAGCCCTATTGGCCATGCACTACTTTAGACCAGAGCCCTATTGGCCATGCACTACTTTAGACCAGAGCCCTATTGGCCATGCACTACTTTAGACCAGAGCCCTATTGGCCATGCACTACTTTATGGACCAGAGCCCTAAATGGAACTGATCTTTAGACCAGAGCCCTAATCTCCACAGTGTCATATTCATCTAATAACCAGATCCCTTGTGTCTGAATAGAGCCCTATTGGCAGATACTTTAGCTGGCCCTGTTGATGCACTACTTTAGACCAGAGCCCTGTCCATGCACTACTTTAGACCAGAGCCCTATTGGCCATGCACTACTTTAGACCAGAGCCCTATTGTGCATGCACTGCTGATGGACGAAGAAATGGAACTGATCTCTGAGAGAATCTCCACAGTGTCATATTCATCTAATAATATCTTGTGTCTGAATAAGAGACAGATAGGGCTGTTGATAGAGAGCCCTGTCCATAAAAAAGACACAGAGACAGTGTTAATACATGCAGTCTGCTGATGGGAAGAAAGAGAGAGAGAGAGAGAGAGAGAGAGAGAGAGCAAGAGACAGAGAGAGGGAGAGAGAGAGAGAGCATAAAGACAGAGAGAGAGAGAGAGAGAGAGAGAGAGAGAGAGAGAGAGAGAGAGCATAAAAACAGAGAGAGAGCATAAAGACAGAGAGAGAGAGAGTGATAGAGAAAGACAGAGAGAGACAGAGACAGAGAAATGGAGAGAGAGAGTGAGAGAGCATAAAGACAGAGAGAGAGAGCATAAAGACAGAGAGAGAGATATATAATATGACATTTGTAATGTCTTTATTGTTTTGAAACGTCTGTATGTGTGATGTCTACTGTTAATTTTTATTGTTTATTTCACTTTATATATTATCTACCTTACTTGCTTTGGCAATGTTAACACATGTTTCCCATGCCAATAAAGCCCATTGAATTGAATTGAATTGAATTGAGAGAGAGAGAGAGAGAGACAGAGAGAGAGAGACACAGAGAGAGAGAGAGAGAGAGAGAGAGAGAGAGAGAGAGAGCATAAAGACAGAGAGAGAGAGAGAGAGAGAGTGATAGAGAAAGACAGAGAGAAACATAG
>NC_088229.1:8311448-8313948 GCF_036934945.1 Oncorhynchus masou masou | reverse complement strand
ATCAACGAACTGGCGCGGGCACTAGAAAAGTCTGCAGCACCCGGCCTCACCCTACTAGAATCTGAAGTCAAATGTCTGCTGTTTGCTGATGATCTGGTGCTTCTGTCACCAACCACGGAGGGCCTACAGCAGCACCTAGATCTTATGCACAGATTCTGTCAGACCTGGGCCTTGACAGTAAATCTCAGTAAGACCAAAATAATGGTGTTCCAAAAAAGGTCCAGTCACCAGGACCACAAATACAAATTCCATCTACACACTGTTCCCCTAGAGCACACAAAAAACTATACATACCTTGGCCTAAACATCAGCGCCACAGGTAACTTCCACAAAGCTGTGAACGATCTGAGAGACAAGGCAAGAAGGGCATTCTATGCCATCAAAAGGAACATAAATTTCAACATACCAATTAGGATTTGGCTAAAAATACTTGAATCAGTCATAGAGCCCATTGCCCTTTATGGTTGTGAGGTCTGGGGTCCGCTCACCAACCAAGACTTCACAAAATGGGACAAACACCAAATTGAGACTCTGCACGCAGAATTCCAGAAATCCTCCATGTACAACGCAGAACACCAAATAATGCATGCAGAGCAGAATTAGGCCGATACCCACTAATTATCAAAATCCAGAAAAGATCTGTTAAATTCTATAACCACCTAAAAGGAAGCGATTCCCAAACCTTCCACAACAAAGCCATCACCTACAGAGAGATGAACCTGGAGAAGAGTCCCCAAAGCAAGCTGGTCATGGGGCTCTGTTCACAAACACACACTACAGAGCCCCATGACTGCAGCACAATTAGACCCAACCAAATCATGAGAAAACACAAAGATAATTACTTGACACATTGGAAAAAATTAACAAAAAAACAGAGCAAACTAGAATGCTATTTGGCCCTAAACAGAGATTACACAGTGGCAGAATACCTGACCACTGTGACTGACCCAAAATTAAGGAAAGCTTTGACTATGTACAGACTCAGCGAGCATAGCCTTGCTATTGAGAAAGTCCGCCGTAGGCAGACATAGCGTTCAAGAGAAGACAGGCTATGTGCTCACTGCCCACAAAATGAGGTGGAAACTGAGCTGCACTTCCTAACCTCCTGGCCAATGTATGACCATATTAGAGAGACATATTTCCCTCAGATTACACAGATCCACAAAGAATTTGAAAACAAATCCAATTTTGAAAAACTCCCATATCTACTGGGTGAAATTCCACAGTGTGCCATCAGAGCAGCAAGATTTGTAACCTGTTGCCACGAGAAAAGGGCAACCAGTGAAGAACACGCACCATTGTAAATACAACCCATATCTATGCTTATTTATTTTATCTTGTGTCCTTTACCATTTGTACATTGTAAAAACACTGTGTATATATATATATATATATATATATATATATATATATATATATATATATATATATATATAAATAATATGACATTTGTAATGTCTTTATTGTTTTGAAACTTCTGTATGTGTGATGTCTACTGTTAATTTGTATTGTTTATTTCACCCTATATATTATCTACCTTACTTGCTTTGGCAATGTTAACACATGTTACCCATGCCAATAAAGCCCCTTGAATTGAATTGAATTGAGAGAGAGACAGAGCGAGAGAGAGAGACAGAGCGAGAGAGAGAGAGCGAGAGAGACAGAGTGAGAGAGAGCGAGAGTGAGAGAGAGACAGAGAGAGAGAGAGAGAGCAGACAGAGCAGAGTGAGAGAAAGAGAGAGAGAGAGCGAGAGACAAAGTGAGAGAGAGAGTGAGAGAGAGAGCGCGAGAGAGACAGAGCGAGAGAGAGAGAGCGAGAGAGAGAGACAGAGTGAGAGAGCGAAAGAGAGAGCAAGAGAGAGAGAGACAGAGCGAGAGAGAGAGAGACAGAGCGAGAGAGTGAGAGAGAGACAGAGCGAGAGAAAGAGCAAGAGAGAGCAAGAGAGAGAGAGAGAGAGTGACAGAGAGAGAGGGGGAGGGGCTATGAGACGGACGGACAGATGGACAAGAGAGACAGTTTTAATATTTTATCAGGGAAATGTATTTTATTTGTATCACAGGGAAATGTATTTGATTTGTATCACAGGGAAATGTATTTGATTTGTATTGCTGTATAGAAACACATGCCTACATGATACAATATATCAACTGCATTGCTTTACACACACAACATCTGACATCTTTCGCTGTGTTTCATTGCCAAAATGACGGTTCAACTTTCCAAACGGCACCCCAGAAAGAAACAGAGAGAATGAGACTGAAAACCATAGAATCATTGTAATTGTATGGAGAAACCAGCACAGACTCACATTGCTGTGTTTCAGTTCATCCCAGCTAAAACACAACAGTGAAAGGGGAAAAGGAGGCTGTATAGGTAAAAAGTTATATTATCCAAATAAAATCATATTATTTTTTATAAACAAATAGTAATTGACTGTATTAATAGTAACTGTGCAGCCCATCCATTTCTAGAAGAGTTTCACTAAGCCTATACTGTGCT
>NC_088229.1:8266448-8306448 GCF_036934945.1 Oncorhynchus masou masou | reverse complement strand
AAAGCACATGGATCTCTATGGCTAAAAAAGTACATCATCGTCCGTGATAACCCATTCTCCGAGGTAACAACACATTGTCATATGTCAATAACCGTTCTTTGTGGCTGACGCTGTAGCTATTGCTTCCTGTCAACAGCTTAGTGGCACTTGAATAGTCTGCCACATCGTTAGAGAGTCATGTCACGGACATGAGGAAATTAGCAGGTGGTTGTCAGATCATTGAGAAAATGAGGTTTTAATGGGGTTGGAGGAATTCATTCATTAATGATACGTACCAATTCATTCTTGAAGAATATTATTTATAAATGCCTCATGAGCTTAGTTCAGCTGTTGTCCCCCATCAGAACCCAAAATATAAGTTTGTTTTACTCCAATGTTTGTAAATAATGTACATGTAAACACACACTGTATAGCCTCATAACATGGTTATAACTGTAATGTTGATATCATGGATGGTCCTATATAGCCTCATAACATGGTTATAACTAGAATGTTGATATCATGGATGGTCAGTCCTGTATAGCCTCATAACATGGTTATAACTATAATGTTGATATCATGGATGGTCAGTCCTGTATAGCCTCATAACATGGTTATAACTATAATGTTGATATCATGGATGGTCAGTCCTGTATAGCCTCATAACATGGTTATAACTATAATGTTGATATCATGGTGGTCAGTCCTATTTAGCCTCATAACATGGTTATAACTATAATGTTGATATCATGGATGGTCAGTCCTTGCATCCATAGCTCTATCCATTAATCTGATAGTGGTTGTATTTCTCCAGGCCCACATCCCTCAGCTTTTAACCAAAACAGAGGAGGGTTATCAGCTTTGTTATTGTTTAATTAAGGATTCTAGCTTTAGTGATATTAAGAATAATTGATAGGATTTATATAGCGCTTTTCCGGATGCTTAGAGCATTTGCCAAATGTTTGAAGTGTTTGATATTATATTGGGGACATTTGATTCCAGTGTTTCAATGGTGCCTAAAGAGCAAGATGAACTTTGCCTCCGTCTATACGTTGTTCTTCTGCCCTTGTGTTACTCTCTGACATTTAACAGCCTCCTGCCATAATGCCCCCACCCCTGGCATATTATCCAGACCCTGTTCCCTGTCTGCTTCATACAGACATTAGCCCAACACTGAGAGCAGAGCAGATAAGACCTGGGTTCAAATGAATACTGAATACTTTGAAATCTTTCAAATTCGTTGAGCGTTTGCTTAAGCCTGCCAGGATTCCCAGATGTGCGGGGTTTAGGGATACCTCTATTGGCTCCACTTCGCCAGGCAAACTCAATCAAGCCAAGCTTAAGTATTTGGAATTATTTCGAAAATGTTTAAACCCAGGTTTCGTGAGCAGAAGCGGTTAGGGGGCGTTCAGTTGTAAAATTGATACATTCACATAGGCAGCCACTTCTGTATACTACATGTGACTATTTTGGTCGCAGACAGTGAATTCTGATCTAATTAATTGAGTTATAATAGTATTTTAATGCTGCAGTGCATATCCCAGACCTCCTAGCTGGATCCCAAATGGCCCCCCATTACCTGCGGCCCCTGTCTCCCTGCAGCTAATGTAAACTAAAATGTGAAAGCACATGTCTGATATTCCCCTTTAATAGGCTGGGATGTCATTACTCTCATACTCACCAGATACAGAGCTGAGGTATTGAATTACCGCTCTCCTTCCAGCCTCTCCCCCTCTTGCTTTCTTTTTCTCTCTCTCTCTCTCCTTCTCCATCTCTCTCTCTCTCTCTCCTTCTCTCTCTCTCCTTTTCTCTCTCTCCTTCTCGGTCTCTCTCTCTCTCTTCTCTGTCTCTCTCTCTCCTTCTCCGTCTCTCTCTCTCTCTCCTTCTCCGTCTCTCTCTCTCCTTCTCGGTCTCTCTCTCTCTCTCCTTCTCCGTCTCTCTCTCTCCTTCTCCGTCTCTCTCTCTCCTTCTCCGTCTCTCTCCTTCTCCGTCTCTCTCTCTCCTTCTCCTCTCTCTCTCTCTCCTTCTCGGTCCTCTCTCTCTCCTTCTCTGTCTCTCTCTCTCCTTCTCCTTCTCTCTCTCTCCTTCTCCGTCTCTCTCTCTCTCTCCTTCTCCATCTCTCTCTCTCCTTCTCCGTCTCTCTCCTTCTCCGTCTCTCTCTCTCCTTCTCGGTCTCTCTCTCCTCCTCTCTCTCCTTCTCGGTCTCTCTCTCCTCCTCTCTCTCCTTCTCGGTCTCTCTCTTCTCCTCTCTCTCCTTCTCTGTCTCTCTCTCTCCTTCTCCATCTCTCTCTCTCCTTCTCCGTCTCTCTCTCTCTCTCTCTCTCCTTCTCCGTCTCTCTCTCTCCTTCTCTGTCTCTCTCTCCTCTCTCCTCCTTCTCGGTCTCTCTCTCCTTCTCTGTCTCTCTCTCTCCTTCCACGTCTCTCTCTCTCTCTTTCTCCTCTCTCTCCTTCCTTCGTCTCTCTCTCTCCTTCTCTCTCTCTCCTCTCTCTCTCCTTCTCGGTCCTCTCTCTCTCCTTCTCTGTCTCTCTTCTCCGTCTCTCTCTCTCCTCCCTTCTCCGTCTCTCTCTCTCTCCTTCTCCATCTCTCTCTCTCTCCTTCTCCGTCTCTCTCTCCGTCCTCTCTCTCCTTCTCGGTCTCTCTCTCCTCCTCTCTCTCCTTCTCGGTCTCTCTCTTCTCCTCTCTCTCCTTCTCTGTCTCTCTCTCTCCTTCTCCATCTCTCTCTCTCCTTCTCCGTCTCTCTCTCTCTCCTTCTCTCTCTCTCCTTCTCCGTCTCTCTCTCTCCTTCTCTGTCTCTCTCTCCTCCTCTCTCTCCTTCTCGGTCTCTCTCTCTCCTTCTCTGTCTCTCTCTCTCCTTCCACGTCTCTCTCTCTCTCTCTTTCTCCGTCTCTCTCTCTCTCCTTCTCCATCTCTCTCTCTCCTTCCCCGTCTCGCTCTCCTTCTCCCTCTCTCTCTCTTTCCTCTCGCTCTCTCTCCTCTCTCTTTCTCCCTCTCTCTATTTCTCTCTCTTTCCCTCTGAGATGGTGGTAGAACAAAGATTGTTTCAGTGGGCTCCTGTCTTTACTCAGCTTTCCTATGCTGTCTCTCGGGAGACAAAGAGACGAGAAAATCCATCAACGCACCACTTTATCCTTGTAGTTGACAACACAAGCCGCCATTACCTACGGAACGTTTACTACTACTACTGCTATTGTTGCTGCTAGTTTTAACTGAACAATGAGTTAGAATAGCCACCTTATTGTGTTTATTTAACCAAGCAAGTTATTGAGAAAACATTCTCTATTCCTATAATTACCTGACAACCTCAGCCACCTAAATATGGCCATCCAGAGCTGGGTTGTGTTCATTAGGCACCAAATGGTAGAAAACTGTCTAAAACAGGAAGGGACTATACCAATAAGAAACGCTCATTCTTTTTTTTTTAGAAAACATTATCTGCTGAGTAATGACCCAATGAGCACGACCCTGCAGGGCCGGCATAAACAACATAAGCCCCCGGCCTATAACGCCAAATAGTATCCCCTTGCGTCACAATGGGATTTGAGAAGCTACTAGCGTTCGTTGCTAGGGCCGTTGCTAGAACATGCCAAATTCTGCCTGGCTATGTAATGAAGAAAAAAAAAATGTTTGTTTACATAGCTGGGATGAAAATAATCACATTTTGGCTGTAATGATCTCCAAAATTCTACGCATTAGCTCATCACACCATTGATATAGCAATGACACTTTTTTGGCAGGCAGACCCTATTTGACCAGACAGGCCCCGAACCAGTTATTACAGTGCCTTGCGAAAGTATTCGGCCCCCTTGAACTTTGCGACCTTTTGCCACATTTCAGGCTTCAAACATAAACATATAAAACTGTATTTTTTTGTGAAGAATCAACAACAAGTGGGACACAATAATGAAGTGGAACGACATTTATTTGATATTTCAAACTTTTTTAACAAATCAAAAACTGAAAAATTGGCCGTGCAAAATTATTCAGCCCCCTTAAGTTAATACTTTGTAGCGCCACATTTTACTGCGATTACAGCTGTAAGTCGCTTGGGGTATGTCTCTATCAGTTTTGCACATCGAGAGACTGAATTTTTTTCCCATTCCTCCTTGCAAAACAGCTCGAGCTCAGTGAGGTTGGATGGAGAGCATTTGTGAACAGCAGTTTTCAGTTCTTTCCACAGATTCTCGATTGGATTCAGGTCTGGACTTTGACTTGGCCATTCTAACACCTGGATATGTTTATTTTTGAACCATTCCATTGTAGATTTTGCTTTATGTTTTGGATCATTGTCTTGTTGGAAGACAAATCTCCATCCCAGTCTCAGGTCTTTTGCAGACTCCATCAGGTTTTCTTCCAGAATGGTCCTGTATTTGGCTCCATCCATCTTCCCATCAATTTTAACCATCTTCCCTGTCCCTGCTGAAGAAAAGCAGACCCAAACCATGATGCTGCCACCACCATGTTTGACAGTGGGGATGGTGTGTTCAGGGTTATGTGCTGTGTTGCTTTTACGCCAAACATAACATTTTGCATTGTTGCCAAAAAGTTCAATTTTGGTTTCATCTGACCAGAGCACCTTCTTCCACATGTTTGGTGTGTCTCCCAGGTGGCTTGTGGCAAACTTTAAACAACACTTTTTATGGATATCTTTAAGAAATGGCTTTCTTCTTGCCACTCTTCCATAAAGGCCAGATTTGTGCAATATACGACTCATTGTTGTCCTATGGACAGAGTCTCCCACCTCAGCTGTAGATCTCTGCAGTTCATCCAGAGTGATCATGGGCCTCTTGGCTGCATCTCTGATCAGTCTTCTCCTTGTATGAGCTGAAAGTTTAGAGGGACGGCCAGGTCTTGGTAGATTTGCAGGGGTCTGATACTCCTTCCATTTCAATATTATCGCTTGCACAGTGCTCCTTGGGATGTTTAAAGCTTGGGAAATATTTTTGTATCCAAATCCGGCTTTAAACTTCTTCACAACAGTATCTCGGACCTGCCTGGTGTGTTCCTTGTCCTTCATGATGCTCTCTGCGCTTTTAACGGACCTCTGAGACTATCACAGTGCAGGTGCATTTATACGGAGACTTGATTACACACAGGTGGATTGTATTTATCATCATTAGTCATTTAGGTCAACATTGGATCATTCAGAGATCCTCACTGAACTTCTGGAGAGAGTTTGCTGCACTGAAAGTAAAGGGGCTGAATTATAAAAAATTGTGCATGCCCAATTTTTCAGTTTTTGATTTGTTAAAAAAGTTTGAAATATCCAATAAATGTCGTTCCACTTCATGATTGTGTCCCACTTATTGCTGATTCTTCACAAAAAAATACAGTTTTATATCTTTATGTTTGAAGCCTGAAATGTGGCAAAAGGTCGCAAAGTTCAAGGGGGCCGAATACTTTCGCAAGGCACTGTATTAAAAACCTCAGTCAGTGTCTCAACTATGGAAAGTAACAATAGTAATAATACACAAGATGTAATTTATAATTTTAGTCTAAATTAGTTATGTCAGCTTATTTATTGTTTTAGATTAGTAGTTAGTCTAGCCAGCTATTTAAAATGGTAGTAATCATGGTCAAATACCCGACCGGGAATGCAGGGCCCAGGTGTTACATCTCTCGTCGGAATGAGTGAACCAAGGCGCAGCGTGGAAAGTGTTCATGATTTTATTTATCAAAGAAACACTCGAACAAAGTAACAAAACGAAAACGAAACAGTTCTGTCAGGTAAACAGATACTAAACAGAAAATAACTATCCACAAAACACAGATGGGAAAAAGGGCTGCCTAAGTATGATTCTCAATCAGAGACAACGATAGATAGCTGCCTCTGATTGGGAACTACACTCGGCCCAAAAAAAAAGAAACAGATAACATAGAATGCACACCCCCAAATTACCCCCTGACCTAACCAAATAGAGAATAAAACGTCTCACTAAGGTTAGGGCATGACACCAGGTGCCCTGACCTCCAAGGATCCCCCATTGATTTGCCAAATTGCATAGAAATTAGCTTTAAAACTGCAAAAATGTATTTAGCTGTAAAACTGCAACTTATTTTCTCTGCCCCATTGCAAAATGTGTAACATTGCATGACATTTGTTATAAAACACAAACAAATGTCGCTTGGGGCCCCCAAAAGGCTATGGCCGGCCCTGCGACCGAGTAATGCTTGGGGCATTGGGTTGTGTTTAGATTACAGAGCAGCCTCTGTAGTGTTATGTTGATGGAGACGTCCAGATCCCAGTCAAGACTTTCCTCCCTGTATTGATCTCCTCATTCCTCTCCATGGATCTGTATGTCTGTCTCTCTCTGTCTGTCTTTGCTCTGTCTCTCTCTCTTTCTCATTATTTCTCTCTCTCTCTGTCTGTCTTTGCTCTGTCTCTCTCTCTTTCTCATTATTTCTATCTCTCTGTCTGTCTCAGCTCTGTCTCTCTCTGTTTCTCATTATCTCTCTCTCTCTCTGTCTGTCTCCGCTCTGTCGCTCTCTGTTTCTCAATATCTCTCTCTCTCTCTCATTGTCTCCGTCTGTCTCTGCTCTGTCTCTCTCTCTTTCATTATCTCTCTCTCTTTCTCTCTTTCATTATCTCTCTGTCTCTGCCTCTCTCTCTCTCTCTCTGTCTCTCTCATTATCTGTCTCTCTCTTTCATTATCGCTCTGTCTCTGCCTCTCTCTCTCTTTCATTATTTCTCTGTCTCTGCCTCTCTCTCTCTCTCTCTCTTTGGCTCTGACATGTCAGACAGGTAGGGGACAAGAAGAATCACAAGGCTTCTCACTCAGAGGAAGAGGCTCAGTCTAGTTTTCCTTACTCAATCTTGTTCTGAAGGCAGCTCTACCACAAATGATTTCCAATCATAAGGCCAAAGTTAAGACCTTAAAGCTTAAAGATAAAATAAAGAAAATCCGAGGTGTGTCACAGCAGGTCCACACACATGTACAACACATCCCCCTCTTGATTATAGTCCTAGAATGATTGTGGATTACATCAACCAAAAACAATGGAACACTTTGAAGTTACACCACTTAACACCTTCCACCATGCTTGGCCAGGCTACAAACCAAACACTGAAATCTAATTGCATTTGATAAGGGTGTGTGGGATGGGGGGTGAAAAGTCTTCGCCTAGGTGACTCATCTGTACTAATACGTTTTGGCAGAGGTGTCACGACAATATCACAGGTATTTACGGCTCAGTACAAATACCACACACACACAGATATGCATGACCACACACATGCCTACACACACACACACTCACACACACGCACACACACAGATATGCATGACCACACACATGCCTACACACATGCCTACACACACACAGATATGCATGACCACACACATGCCTACACACACACACACAGATATGCATGACCACACACATGCCTACACACACACACACACTCACAGATATGCATGACCACACACATGCCTACACACATGCCTACACACACACAGATATGCATGACCACACACATGCCTACACACACACACACAGATATGCATGACCACACACATGCCTACACACACACACACAGATATGCATGACCACACACATGCCTACACACACACACACACACACACACACACACACACACACACACCTACACACACACACCTACACACACACACACACACACACACACACACTCTTGATACAATTCAGCATGCTAAGGGGTGGAAATGTGTGTTCAGGATGTGAGAAATGAATCCATTACGTCCAAATATAGAGTCTGGTTGTCACTCCGGGCTCTGGGGACTTTGGGGAGCTGTGATGCGATGATATGCTTTTCACAGTGTGTGTGTGTGTGTGTGTGTGTGTGTGTGTGTGTGTGTGTGTGTGTGTGTGTGTGTGTGTGTGTGTGTGTTTCAGGCAGCAGCAGGCCTATTCAAGCAGACAATGAGTGCTGCCAGTCTGACAGCCAGCTGGAAATGAAGGGAATTATTCTGTCTCTTTGTCTGTCTGGTCCAATGCCTCCAAGCCTCCTGTTTCAAATCAAACTGTTGATTTAAATGATAAAGAAACAATCATACACCAACAACATACACATTATTTTGCTGTGTTGTCACTATTCACCTGAGAAGGTATACCATCACAATACAAACACTAGTAAATCTATTCTGACATATGTTGTGTCTCATTCAAAGCCTCCAAGCCTCCAGGCCTCCAAGCCTCCAGGCCTCCAAGGCCTCCATCCAGGAGAGAAAGAATGAGAGGGGGCGTGGAGAGAGAGGGGGGGAGGGGGGAGTGGGGGGAGATAGAGTGAGAGAGAGGGGGCGTGGGGAGAGAGAGAGAACTAGGAGAGGGACCGACTTCGGCGGAAGTCGTGACAGAAGCAGGTACGGGGAGTAAAACATTTAATTGTAACGGACAGAGACGAGACAGGAGCAGAGTCAGAAACAAATTCAGAAGACAAAAACAATATGATGCAGCAGTGGAGAACAGAGCTGGGGAACAGACAAATATCAGGGAGGAAAAGAACATGTGACAGGTGAGTCCAATAACGCTGATGCGAGTGACAAGGGAGGGCAGGTGTGAGTGATGGATGGCGGGAGCGTGTGATGCAGGGTAATATGGCGCCCTCAAGCGCCAGGGAAGAGCGGGAGCAGATGTGACAGTTACTGTATTTCTGTCATCCTGTTTATCTCTCTGGACAACTCAGTAGTTACTGTATTTCTGTCATCCTGTTTATCTCCCTGGACAACTCAGTAGTTACTGTATTTCTGTTATCTTGTTTATCTCTCTGAACAACTCAGTAGTTACTGTATTTCTGTCATCCTGTTTATCTCTCTGAACAACTCAGTAGTTACTGTATTTCTGTTATCCTGTTTATCTCTCTGGACAACTCAGTAGTTACTGTATTGCTGTTAACATGTTTATCTCTCTTAACAACTCAGTAGTTACTGTATTTCTGTTATCTTGTTTATCTCTCTGGACAAATCAGTAGTTACTGTGTTTCTGTCATCCTGTCATCCTGTTTATCTCTCTGGACAACTCAGTAGTTACTGTATTTCTGTTATCCTGTTTATCTCTCTGGACAACTCAGTAGTTACTGTATTTCTGTTATCCTGTTTATCTCTCTGGACAACTCAGTAGTTACTGTATTTCTGTCATCCTGTTTATCTCCCTGGACAACTCAGTAGTTACTGTATTTCTGTCATCCTGTTTATCTTAAACTCATAGTTACTGTATTTCTGTCATCCTGTTTATCTCTCCAGGAGAACTCAGTAGTTACTGTATTTCTGTTATCTTGTTTATCTCACTGGACAAATCAGTAGCTACAGTATTTCTGGTCCTGTTTATCTCTCTGGACAACTCAGTAGTTACTGTATTTCTGTTATCCTGTTTATCTCTCTGGACAACAGTAGTTACTGTATTTCTGTCATCCTGTTTATCTCCCTGGACAACTCAGTAGTTACTGTATTTCTGTCATCCTGTTTATCTCTCTGGACAACTCAGTAGTTACTGTATTTCTGTCATCCTGTTTATCTCCCTGGACAACTCAGTAGTTACTGTATTTCTGTCATCCTGTTTATCTCTCTGGACAACTCAGTAGTTACTGTATTGCTGTTAACATGTTTATCTCTCTGGACAACTCAGTAGTTACTGTATTTCTGTTATCCTGTTTATCTCTCTGGACAACTCAGTAGTTACTGTATTTCTGTCATCCTGTTTATCTCTCTGGACAACTCAGTAGTTACTGTATTGCTGTTAACATGTTTATCTCTCTGGACAACTCAGTAGTTACTGTATTTCTGTTTTCTTGTTTATCTCTCTGGACAACTCAGTAGTTACTGTATTTCTGTCATCCTGTTAATCTCTCTGAACAACTCAGTAGTTACTGTATTTCTGTTAACATGTTATCCTGTTTATCTCTCTTAACAACTCAGTAGATACTGTATTGCTGTTAACATGTTTATCTCTCTGAACAACTCAGTAGTTACTGTCCCACAGGCTACAGAGAGGTAACATGTTTATGTCTCTTAATAACTCAGTAGTTACTGTATTGCTGTAACATGTTTATCTCTCTGAACAACTCAGTAGTTACTGTATTTCTGACTGTTATTCTTTCATTTATGCAACATGAAATCACTATTAGTTTGCATGTGGAACATTCAACTCATCAACCTTTAGACTGAAGAGTTTAGCACTGGAGTTAAAAACAAATCTTAAAGATGTTGATCATCATTCTGCAGGAGACATGGTAATACATTGTCACTCACTGTCCCACAGGCTATAGAGAGGTCACTGTCCCACAGGCCCAGAGAGGTACTGTCCCACCTAGAGAGAGGTAATCATGCTCCCCCACAGGCTACAGGAAGAATCATGCTGTCACTGTCCACAGGCTACAGAGAAATCATGCTGTCACTGTCCCACAGGCTACAGAGAGGTAATCATGCTGTCACTGTCCCACAGGCTACAGGGAATCATGCTGTCACTGTCCCACAGGCTACAGAGAGGTAATCATGCTGTCACTGTCCCAACAGGCTCTAATCATGCTGTCACTGTCCCACAGGCTACAGAGAGGTAATCATGCTGTCACTGTCCCCACAGGCTACAGAGAGGTAATCATGCTGTCACCTGTCCCACAGGCTACAGAGAGGTCCCACAGGCTGTCACAGGCTACAGAGAGGTAATCATGCTGTCACTGTCCCACAGGCTACAGAGAGGTAATCATGCTGTCATCTGTCCCATAGGCTACAACAGGGACAGCTGTATTACAGGCCATAATCATGCTGTTACTGTCCCACTGTCTTCATGCTCCCCCATAGAAACAACAGGGAATCATGCTGTCACTGTCCCACAGGCCATAGTGTAATCATGCTGTCACTGTCCCACAGGCTCTGCTGTCACTGTCCCACAGGCTTAATCATCTCCCCATAGAAACAACAGGGACAGCTGTCACTGTCCCACAGGCCAGAGTGTAATCATGCTGTCACTGTCCCACAGGCTTAATCATGCTGTCACTGTCCCACAGGCTAGAAACAACAGGGACAGATGTCATTACAGGCCATAGGCTGTCAGAGAGGTAATCATGCTACAAACTGTAATTCATCCCCCATAGAAACAACAGGGAATCATGCTGTCACTGTCCCACAGGCTACAGAGAGGTAATCATTACAGGCCCCATAGTGCCTCTAACTGTCTTCATCTCCCCATAGAAACAACAGGGACAGATGTATTACAGGATCCATAGTCCCCCTAACTGTCTTCATCTCCCCATAGAAACAACAGGGACCCCATGTATTACAGGACATAGTGTCTCTAATCCCCATCTTCCTAGATCTCCCCCCTAGAAACAACAGGGACAGATGTATTACCCCCCCTCCGAATCCCCATATTACATATCCCCCCTCTGTCCCCATATTACCTAACTGTCCCCCATCTCCCCATAGAAACCTAGGGAGATCCCCCCTGAATCCCCATATTACAGGCCCCCCTAGTGTCCCCCCCTCTGAATAACTGTCCCCCCCTCATCCCCCATAGAAACAACAGGGACAGATGTATTACAGGACATAAATGTCTCATCTGTGGGGACATCTCCCCATAGAAACAACAGGGACAGATGTATTACAGGACATAGTGTCTCTAACTGTCTTCATCTCCCCATAGAAACAACAGGGACAGATGTATTACAGGACATAGTGTCTCTAACTGTCTTCATCTCCCCATAGAAACAACAGGGACAGATGTATTACAGGACATAGTGTCTCTGTCTTCATCTCCCCCATAGAAACAACAGGGACAGATGTATTACAGGACATAGTGTCTCTAACTGTCTTCATCTCCCCCATAGAAACAACAGGGACAGATGCATTACAGGCCATAGTGTCTCTAACTGTCTTCATCTCCCCATAGAAACAACAGTGACAGCTTTATTACAGGACATAGTGTCTCTAACTGTCTTCATCTCCTCCATAGAAACAACAGGGACAGATGTATTACAGGACATAGTGTCTCTAACTGTCTTCATCTCCCCATAGAAACAACAGGGACAGATGTATTACAGGACATAGTGTCTCTAACTGTCTTCATCTCCCCCATAGAAACAACAGGGACAGATGTATTACAGGACATAGTGTCTCTAACTGTCTTCATCTCCCCATAGAAACAACAGGGACAGCTTCATTACAGGCCATAGTGTCTCTAACTGTCTTCATCTCCCCATAGAAACAACAGGGACAGATGTATTACAGGCCATAGTGTCTCTAACTGTCTTCATCTCCCCATAGAAACAACAGGGACAGATGTATTACAGGACATAGTGTCTCTAACTGTCTTCATCTCCCCATAGAAACAACAGGGACAGCTTTATTACAGGCCATAGTGTCTCTAACTGTCTTCATCTCCCCATAGAAACAACAGGGACAGATGTATTACAGGCCATAGTGTCTCTAACTGTCTTCATCTCCCCCATAGAAACAACAGGGACAGATGTATTACAGGACATAGTGTCTCTAACTGTCTTCATCTCCCCCATAGAAACAACAGGGACAGATGTATTACAGGCCATAGTGTCTCTAACTGTCTTCATCTCCCCATAGAAACAACAGGGACAGATGTATTACAGGCCATAGTGTCTCTAACTGTCTTCATCTCCCCATAGAAACAACAGGGACAGATGTATTACAGGCCATAGTGTCTCTAACTGTCTTCATCTCCCCCATAGAAACAACAGGGACAGATGTATTACAGACCATAGTGTCTCTGTCTTCATCTCCCCATAGAAACAACAGTGACAGATGTATTACAGGACATAGTGTCTCTAACTGTCTTCATCTCCCCATAGAAACAACAGGGACAGATGTATTACAGGCCATAGTGTCTCTAACTGTCTTCATCTCCCCCATAGAAACAACAGGGACAGATGTATTACAGGCCATAGTGTCTCTAACTGTCTTCATCTCCCCATAGAAACAACAGGGACAGATGTATTACAGGCCATAGTGTCTCTGTCTTCATCTCCCCATAGAAACAACAGGGACAGATGTATTACAGGCCATAGTGTCTCTAACTGTCTTCATCTCCCCATAGAAACAACAGGGACAGATGTATTACAGGCCATAGTGTCTCTAACTGTCTTCATCTCCCCCATAGAAACAACAGGGACAGATGTATTACAGGCCATAGTGTTTCTAACTGTCTTCATCTCCCCCATAGAAACAACAGGGACAGATGTATTACAGGCCATAGTGTTTCTAACTGTCTTCATCTCCCCCATAGAAACAACAGGGACAGATGTATTACAGACCATAGTGTTTCTAACTGTCTTCATCTCCCCATAGAAACAACAGTGACAGCACCATCATCAAGAACGGAAGGGATCTGTTGCAGCTCTGTAGAAACCTGGGTCTGTACTAGTGTCAATGGTAGGTTACGAGGGGACTCTATGGGGAGATTCACCTACTGCTCACCTCTTGGCCACAGTATAGTAGACTATATGATCACAGACATTGACCCTTTCTCTCTCATCTCATTCATCGTCAAGCCACCAACACCTCTGTCTGATCACAGCCAAATGACCTTGTTCCTCAAAAGAACAGACATGGAAACAACCAGACATTCACAGCCCAGTAGGCTGTACAACATCACACATTCACAGCCCAGTAGGCTGTACAACATCAGACATTAACAACCCAGTCAGCTGTACAACATCAGACATTAACAGCCCAGTAGGCTGTACAACATCAGACATTCACAACCCAGTAAGCTGTTCTGCCCAGTAGGCTGTACAACATCAGACATTAACAACCCAGTAAGCTGTACAACATCAGACATTCACAGCCCAGTAAGCTGTACAACATCAGACATTAACAACCCAGTAAGCTGTACAACATCAGACATTCACAGCCCAGTAGGCTGTACAACATCAGACATTAACAACCCAGTAAGCTGTACAACATCAGACATTAACAACCCAGTCAGCTGTACAACGTCAGACATTCACAGCCCAGTAAGCTGTACAACGTCAGACATTAACAACCCAGTAAGCTGTACAACATCACACATTCACAGCCCAGTAAGCTGTACAACATCACACATTCACAGCCCAGTCAGCTGTACAACATCAGAAGAATACCAGAAAGCAACCTGGAACCAACAAATCCAAACACTCTGCGATAACTTAGTGGACACCACATCCACTCACATGGTTTCCATGGGTGTACTGGTTGTCATGGTTGCCGCGGGTGTAATGGGTGTAATGGTTGTCATGGGAAGGATAAGAGGGTTCTGAATATTGGTTTTCTAGGTTTCAACCTATTGATCTCTAGCCTGCAGCCTCCTTTGTCATGGTCCAGTGTTCGGTCCAGTATTCACAGTGATGTGTCGTGTGTGTTATGTGACCTATGGTTGAGGATGGTGGGCTCCATGTTTCAGAGAGAGAGAGAGAGAGAGAGTATGTATGTGTGCACCTGTATGCATGTCAACCTACCCGTGACTATGGTGTGTTCTCCTCCAGAGCAGGAGAAGTCTCCGGAGGTGAGCAGGAAGCAGGTTGCCTCTTTCTTGCTTTTCTTGTTCCCCCTGGCCGACCGGGAGTGTTCTCGACCGTCGTCGTGGGCGCACCGTAGGTTCCACTTCTCGCTGGGTGACAGCGGCTGGGTCAGGCTGCATCCCTCATCCGACGACAGAGCCACGTTGGCGTCTCCGTTCTGCTTGGAGTCTGACAGGAGGACAGGTTAGGTTCATAAAGCGTAAGATCTAGAATCAGGTCCTCCCTGTTCATGTCATCTTTTTTCATTTGGATATACAGGTTAGATGAGGTAATATCTACATGTTGTTTATTTAACCTTATTTATACATTTTTTTTTCTCGTTGAGTTAACATCTCTTTTCCAAGAGAGACCTGGTCCAATAGCAGCAGGGAGAACCACGTTTCAGACAAAAACAACTTACATACACTAACACAACATTAAACAAATCAACATGTACGGTGTATTCAGAAAGTATTCAGACTCCTTCCCTTTTTCCACATTTTGTTACGTTACAGACTTATTTTAAAATGGATTAAAAACATTTTTTCCTCATGAATCTGCACACAATACCCCATATTGATAAAAAAAAAAATATATTTTGACCATATGCTATGAGACTCGAAATTGAGCTCAGGTGTATCCTGTTTCCATTGATCATCCTTGAGATGTTTCTAGAACTTGGTTGGACGCCACCTGTGTTAAATTCAATTGATTCAACATGATTTTGAAAGGCACACAACTGTCTATATTAGGTCCTACAGTTGACAGTCAGTGCATGTCAGAGCAAAAACCAAGACACGAGGTCGAAGGAATTGTCCGTAGAGCTCCGAGACAGGATTGAGTTGAGGCACAGATCTGGAGAAGGGTACCAAAAAATGTCTGCAGCATTGAAGGTCCTCAAGAACACAGTGGCCGCCATCATTCTTAAATGGAAGAAGTTTGGGATCACCAAGACACTTCCTAGAGCTGGCCGCACAGCCAAACTGAGCCATCGGGCGAGAAGGGCCATGGTTAGGGAGGTGACCAAGTACCACCCGGTGGTCACTCTGACAGAGCTCCAGAGTTCCTCTGTGGAGATGGGGGAAACTTCCAGAAGGACAACCATCTATGCAGCATTCCACCAATCAGGTCTTTCTGGTAGAGTGGCTAGACGGAAGCCACTCCTCAGTAAAAGGCACATGACAGCTTGGAGTTTGCCAAACGGCACCTAAAGACTCTCAGACCAGAGAAACAAGATTCTCTGGTCTGATGAAACCAAGATTGAACACTTTGGGCTGAATGCCAAGCATCACATCTGGAAGAAACCTGGCACCATCCCTACGGTGAAGCATGGTGGTGGCAGGCTAACCAGGATCAAGGGAAAGATGAACGGAGCAAAGTACAGAGAGATCCTTGATGAAAACCTGCTCCAGAGCGCTCAGGAACTCAGCCTGGGGGAGAAGGTGTCAGGACCCGGTTACGAACCTGGGTCTCCGGAGTGAGAAACAGTCACTTAACCAACTGAGCCACGAATAGTCAGCAGAACCCAGAAGATGAGGCAGACACAGCAGTACTTAAGACGGTGTATTTAATAAAGTGAAAAAAGGAGAAGTCCTTCAATACAAAAATGGTAAATCCAAAAGGTGGTAGGAATAGCACAAAAAAGCCTTAAGAGATACTCAAAAACAAAAACAGAATTCCACAAGAGCATCCACCGGAATCGACAAGAATACACAGAACACTAGGGCTGGGTGCTAACATACAAACACAGAGCACAGAACTGAGGGAAACTAAGGGTTTAAATACAATCAGGAGAAACGAGGCACAGGTGCAAATAATAATGGGGAACAAGGGAAAAAACATAAGGTCAAAAAGCACAATGGGGGCATCTAGTGACCAAAACCCGGAACAACCCTGGCCAAATCCTGACAGAAGGTTCACCTTCTCACAGGACCACGACCCTAATCACACAGCCAAGACAATGCAGGAGTGACTTCGGGTCAAGTCTCTAAATGTCCTTGAGTGGCCCAGCCAGAGCCCGGGACACAAACCCTGATCGAACATCTCTGGAGAGACCTGAAAATAGCTGTGCAGCGACGCTCCCCATCCAACCTGACAGAGCTTGAGAGGATCTGCAGAGAAGAATGGGAGAAACTCACCAAATACAGTTGTGCCAAGCTTGTAGCGTCATACCCAAGAAGACTTGAGGCTTTAATCGCTGCCAAAGGTGCTTCAACAAAGTATTGAGTAAAGTGTCTGAATACTTAAGTATATAAGGTATTTCTGTTTTTTATTTTTAATACATTTGCAAAAAACATCTAAAAACAGGTTTTTGCCTTGTCATTATGGGGTATTATGATGTCATTATGGGTTATTATGATGTCATTATGGGGTATTATGATGTCATTATGGGGTATTGTCTGTAGATTGATGAGGAACATTTTTTATTAAATCCATTTTAGAATAAGGCTGTAACGTAACAAAATGTGTAAAAAGTGAAGAGGTCTGAATACTTTCTGAATGCACCGTACATGGCAAAACTGATGCTAGATCAGCAATACTGGGCTTGATCGAGCATGCCAGGCAAATTGGATCCAATAAAATATTCATAAAAACTGCTAACCCCGCCCATCTGGCACTACAGGCAGACTGGAGCAAACGATCAAACTATTGGACATGTTTTGAGTAGTATTTAAACCCAGGGTCTCGAGTGGGCTCCCGAGTGGCGCAGCGGTCTAAGGCACTGCATCTCAGAGCTAGAGGGGACACTACAGACACCCTGGTTCCAATCCAGGTATGTATCACAACCAGCCGTGATTGGGAGTCCTCATAGGGCAGCGCACAATTGTCCCAGCGTAGTCTGGGTTTGGCCGGTGTAGGCCGTCATTGTAAATAAGAATTTGTTCTTAACTGACTTGCCTAAGTCACAGAAACAAAAAGTCTGCAGGAGACACAGCGCTGGGTTTACAGTAGTAGAAAGTCAACATCCCTTCAGGTCTTAGGGCCACAATGTCATTTTACCGGGAAAACACCATTTTGAACAAACCAATTTATTGGACAGCAGCAACCTTATAAGAAGATGAGATAAGAATAACAACCTTATAAGAAGATGATTTTAAAGGTCCAATGCAGCTGTTTTTTCCTCAATATCAAATTATTTCTGGGTAACAATTAAGTACCTTACTGGGATTGTTTTCAATGAAAAGGGCAATTTCTCAAGCAAGAATCTTGCTCGGACTGTCTGGGAGTGTCCTGAGTAGGGAGGAGGAAACAGAAAATGTGCTGTTATTGGCCGAGAGGTTTGGAATTCGCTTTCTTAAAGGGTCTATTAACACGAATTTACCCCACGATGATGTCACCATGGAAGGCCAAAACTCCATCCCACCAAAACGGGCTTAAATGTCAGGCCGGTCTTTACAAACAGATCACACACCAAAAGGGAATTCATCATGTTCACGTCTTTGTAGTATTATTCTAACCTCATAGTGTGGAAATATATATAAAACACAGGAAACTCAACGTTTGTTTGACTGCACTGGGACTCTGGGATGTTGACCGATGAATATACTGTATTTTGATAGTGGAGCAAGCAAAAAGCTGACTGAATTTAACAAAAGTATTTATTATCTGAGAAAGGGTATATTCATGATTGTTTCAAGTTGTGTTACTGTGTTTGCGGCTAGGGACAGTAAACCTGGAAAGCGATGATACTATATAATTACAGTAAAAGGTATATTGTGCCCCCCCCCCCCCGCCTCCCTGTTTTTAAAGAGCACCACAAATACTACCAGCATATCATACCTTATGTCAGTGAAGAACTGCAATACTGTAGTGATGTGTTCATTAGTAATGTGTTTAAATTGATTGCGTGAGTTTTAAAAAGGGTGAGTTGAATATGGTTTGAATGACTTGAATGAGTTATGAGTGTGAATGGCTTGAATCAATTACATATCCACTTTACTTCTTTACAATTATGGCACCAAAAGGATTTAGTGAAGGGATAAGTGCACAATGAAAACGGTCTATGAATGTTTCAGCGTGAATAAAGTGGTGGTAGTGTGATGTGTAAGGGGAGTTGTGGTTTAAAAAGGTTGAATGAGGTCTGAGCTTTTAATGGGGTGGAATGGTTGACGGTTTGAATAAATTAAACACCCACTTCTCATTGTGGCCTATGACATATCATAACGATGCTTCAAAAAACATTACACGAAATAAAATGTTAAAAAGGGATGAATTAGTACGGTAGAATATTTTGCATTTCAAGAATGGAATTTGAATTGGTCTCTGACCTGAGCGGTTCCTGTTGATATTCCTCTCTGCAGCCAGAGGACATGTATCACTCTGAGTACTGTCCCTGGGAGAGGTAGCGACAGACTTCCCGAACGAGGCCGTGTCCGTGGGAGCGTCCGGGTTCGGATTATGTGCTTTCTTCTTCTTAGGCAGCTTCTGTTTAGCCATGGCCAGGGAGTAGTACATCCCAAAGTTGTTGACTATAACAGGCACGGGCATGGCGATGGTCAGCACCCCCGCCAGAGCGCACAGCGCGCCCACTATCATACCCAGCCACGTCTTGGGGTACATGTCCCCGTAGCCCAGGGTGGTCATGGTGACCACGGCCCACCAGAAGGAGATAGGGATGTTTTTGAAGTGGGTGTGTTTAGAGCCGCGGGGGTCGTCCGGTTGGGCCCCTATCCTCTCTGCGTAGTAGATCATCGTGGCGAAGATGAGGACGCCCAACGCCAGGAAGACGATAAGCAGGCAGAACTCGTTGACGCTGGCTCTCAACGTGTGGCCGAGAACCCTCAGACCGACGAAATGCCTGGTCAGCTTGAAGATCCGGAGGATCCGGACGAAGCGGACTACCCGTAGAAACCCCAGGATGTCGGAGGCCGCTTTGGAGGAGGACAGACCGCTGAGGCCCATCTCCAGGTAGAAGGGCAGGATGGCCACGAAGTCAATGACGTTTAACATGTTCTTGATGAAGAGCAGCTTGTCGGGGCAGCACACGATGCGGACGAAGAACTCAAAGGTGAACCAGACCACACAAACACCCTCCACCACGGTCAGAATGGGTTTGGTCACCACCTAGAGTAGATCACATTATACATGAGATTATACATTAGATTATACATTAGATTAGAGTATATATTAGATTATACATTAGATTAGATTATATATTAGATTATACATTAGATTAGATTATACATTATACATTAGACTATACATTAGATTAGATTATACATTAGATCACATTATACATTAGATTATACATTAGATTATATATTTGATTATACATGAGATTATATATTAGATTAGATTATATATTAGATTATACATGAGATTATACATGAGATTAGATTATACATGAGATTATACATGAGATTAGATTATACATTAGATTACACATTCATTAGATTATATATTAGATTATACATGAGATTATACATGAGATTAGATTATACATTAGATTACACATTCATTAGATTATATATTAGATTATACATTAGATTACATTATACATTAGATTATACATTAGATTAAACAGTAGATTAGATTATACATTAGATTATACATTAGATTACATTATACATTAGATTATACATTAGATTATACATTAGATTATACATTAGATTATACATTAGATTACATTATACATTAGATTATACATTAGATTATACATTAGATTACATTATACATTAGATTATACATTAGATTATACATTAGATTATACATTAGATTATACATTAGATTATACATTAGATTATACATTAGATTAGATTATACATTAGATTAAACAGTAGATTAGATTATACATTAGATCATACAGTAGATTAGATTATACATTAGATTATACATTAGATTACATATTAGATTAGATTATACATTAGATTACATTATACATTAGATTATACATTAGATTATACATTAGATTAGATTATACATTAGATTAAACAGTAGATTAGATTATACATTAGATCATACAGTAGATTAGATTATACATTAGATTATACATTAGATTACATATTAGATTAGATTATACATTAGATTAAACAGTAGATTAGATTATACATTAGATCATACAGTAGATTAGATTATACATTAGATTAAACATTAGATTACATTATACATTAGATTATACATTAGATTATACATTAGATTATACATTAGATTAGATTATACATTAGATTAAACAGTAGATTAGATTATACATTAGATCATACAGTAGATTAGATTATACATTAGATTATACATTAGATCATACAGTAGATTATACAGTAGATTAGATTATACATTAGATTATACATTAGATCATACAGTAGATTATACAGTAGATTAGATTATACATTAGATTATACATTAGATCATACAGTAGATTATACAGTAGATTAGATTATACATTAGATTATACATTAGATCATACAGTAGATTATACAGATAGATTAGATTATACATTATACATGATTATACATTAGATCATACAGTAGATTATACAGTAGATTAGATTATACATTAGATTATACATTAGATCATACAGTAGATTAGATTATACATTAGATTACATATTAGATTAGATTATACATTAGATCATACAGTAGATTATACAGTAGATTAGATTATACATTAGATTATACATTAGATCATACAGTAGATTAGATTATACATTAGATCATACATTAGATTATACATTAGATCATACATTAGATTATACATTAGATTATACATTAGATTACATATTAGATTAGATCATACATTAGATTATACATTAGTTTTGTATTAATTCATTAGATTACATATTAGATTAGATTATACATTTTACATTAGATCATATAGATTATACATTAGTACATTTTTTTTATACATTAGTTTTGTATTAATTCAATTTTGTACATTTTTTTTTCAGCCTGGCCCACTACAGGAGTCGCTAGTGCGCAATGAGACAAGGATATCCCTACTGGCCAAACACTCCCTAAACGGGACGACGCTGGGCCAATTGCGCGTCGCCCCACGGGCACCCGGTCGCGGCCTGGGTGCAAACCCAGAGTCTCTGGTGGCACAGCACTAGACCACTGCGCCACCCGGGAGGCCCTACATTAGCTTTGTTAATATATTAGATTATACATTATATTAGATTATACATTATATTAGATTATACATTATATTATACATGAAATTAGATTATAGATTAGATTACACAGTAGATTATACATTAGCTTCGATTATACATTAGATTATACATTAGATTAGATTATAGATTAGATTATACATTAGATTATATTATGCATTAGCTTTGATTATACATTAGATCAGATTATAGATTAGATTAGATTATACATTATATTATTGAATTTAAATTCAGGGATCATTAAAGTATCAATACAGTTGAAGTCAGAAGTTTAAATACATTTAGGTTGGAGTCATTAAAACTCATTTATCAACCACTCCAAAACTTTCTTGTTACCAAACTATAGTTTTGGCCAGTCGGTTCGGACATCTACTTTGTACATGACACAAGTCATTTTTCCAACAATTGTTTACAGACAGATAATTTCACTTATAATTCACTGTATCACAATTCCAGTGGGTCAGAAGTTTACATACTCTAAGTTGACTGTGCCTTTAAACAGCTTGGAAAAGTCCAGAAAATGATGTCATGACTTTAGAAGCTTCTGACATCAATAGAGCTAATTGACATCAATAGAGCCAATTGGAGGTGTACCTGTGGATGTATTTCAAGGCCTACCTTCAAACTCAGTGCCTCTTTGCTTGACATCATGGGAAAATCAAATGAAATCATCCAAGACCTCAGAAAATAATTGTAGATCTCCACAAGTCTGGTTCATCCTTGGGAGCAATTGTACATCCTTGGGAGCAATTGTACAAACAATAGTACGCAAGTATAAACACCATGGGACCAGGCAGCCGTCATAACGCTCAGGAAGGGGTTCTGTCTCCTAGAGATGAACGTACTTTGTTGACAAAAGTGCAAATCTATCCCAGAAACCAAGATCACCTCCTCAGTGTGGTTCCCCACCACCATGCGTTCTGTTGTACATACAGTAGTACTACGTAGAGCCTATTTACATCTAAGTATCTTTCTCACCTTCACCAAGAACACCTCCTCAGTGTGGTTCCCCACCACCACGCGTTCCGTGTGGTTCTGCAGGTCGTTGAAGTATTCGTGAGTCTCCAGGCAGAACGTAGTGATGGAAATCAGGATAAAGAACAGAGAGGCAAACGCTATACCCTGCAACAGGACAATCAGTCAATCAATCAATACATTGACACATCAAATCAAACACTTGACAAATCAAATCAATGAAATGTATTTATAAATTTGGTATCAACTACATGGAAACCAACATAAGCAGTTGTCAGAAATTGCTTTCATAGTACGAAACACTCAAAGTCAGTGAGAGGAAACATGTTGGACAGGACATAGTTACAGCATTGTACTAGCAGAGTAACGGAGCTGAGCATTTTCTGCTATTACACAAACGCAGTAGGGACTGTTGCTTATTCCACGCTGTTACTTATGTAAGGTGTTAATGAGAAATATACAGATAACATGATCCATTGTACTTACAGAGGATCCATTAAAACTGTTAGAGAGAACACAGTTACTCGCCTTCAGTTTTTATTTCAACATTACTGGCTGATTTCTATTCAGCAAGCTAATTATTCTGTAAATATAGTCCAGGACAGTCACACCACAGAACCAACAGCAGGGAACAGTCACACCACAGAACCAACAGCAGACAGCAGGGAACAGTCACACCACAGAACCAACAGCAGGGAGCAGTCACATCACAGAACCAACAGCAGGGAGCAGTCACTTCACAGAACCAACAGCAGGGAACAGTCACATCACAGAACCAACAGCAGGGACAGTCACATCAGAACCAACAGCAACAGAACCAACAGCAGACAGACAGCACGCAGTCACACCACAGGGAACAGTCACATCACAGAACCAACAGCAGGGAACAGTCACACCACAGAACCAACAGCAGGGAACAGTCACATCACAGAACCAACAGCAGGGAACAGTCACACCACAGAACCAACAGCAGGGAACAGTCACATCACAGAACCAACAGCAGGGAACAGTCACACCACAGAACCAACACAGAACCAACAGCAGACAGCAGTCACATCACAGAACCAACAGCAGACAGGGGAACAGTCACACCACAGAACCAACAGCAGGGAACAGTCACACCACAGAACCAACAGCAGGGAACAGTCACACACAGAACCAACAGAACCAACAGCAGAACCAACAGCAGGGAACAGTCACATCACAGAACCAACAGCAGGGAACAGTCACACCACAGAACCAACAGCAGGGAACAGTCACATCACAGAACCAACAGCAGGGAACAGTCACACCACAGAACCAACAGCAGGGAACAGTCACACCACAGAACCAACAGAAGAACAGCAGGGAACAGTCACACCACAGAACCAACAGCAGGCAACAGTCACACCACAGAACCAACAGCAGGGAACAGTCACACCACAGAACCAACAGCAGGGAACAGTCACACCACAGAACCAACAGCAGGGAACAGTCACATCACAGAACCAACAGCAGACAGCAGGGAACAGTCACACCACAGAACCAACAGCAGGGAACAGTCACACCACAGAACCAACAGCAGGGAAGAGTCACACCACAGAACCAACAGCAGGGAACAGTCACACCACAGAACCAACAGCAGGGAACAGTCACACCACTGAACCAACAGCAGGGAGCAGTCACACCAACAGCAGGTGACAGTCACACCAACAGCAGGTACTACACAATTGATGATGTAAAGCTAATGGTTAACAAGGGCGAGAGGATGAATCTGGTCAGCATTCACAAACAGATCACACTCAGACCAGAAAACAACTCAGATTCCAGAGCAACAGCCTCTATAATCTGGCAGTGCTGTAAAACAGGGCAGGCCACATTGTGAGGGCCTCCAGTCATTAGCAGCCACAAGGCCCATCATCTACCCAGCCATCAGCCACTATGCAGCCACAAGGCCCATCATCTACCACTATGCAGCCACAAGGCCCATCATCTGCAGCCCAGCCCATCATCTACCACTATGCAGCCACAAGGCCCATCATCTACCCAGCCATCAGCCACTATGCAGCCACAAGGCCCATCATCTACCACTATGCAGCCACAGGGCCCATCATCTACCACTATGCAGCCACAAGGCCCATCATCTACCACCACCAGCCACAGCCCATCACCTAACCAGCCACCAGCCACTATGCAGCCAGGGCCCATCATCCCACTACTGTAGCCACAAGGCCCATCATCTACCCAGCCATCAACCACTACTGCAGCCACAAGGCCCATCATCTACCACTATGCAGCCACAGGCCCATCATCTACCACTGCAGCCACAAGGCCCATCACCTAACCAGCCACCAGCCACACGCAGCCACAGGGCCCATCATCTACCACTAGCCACCAGCCCATCATCTACCACTATGCAGCCACAAGGCCCATCATCTACCCAGCAATCATCCACTATGCAGCCACAAGGCCCATCATCTACCCAGCCACCAGCCACTACGCAGCCACAAGGCCCATCATCTAACCAGCCACCAGCCACTATGCAGCCACAAGGCCCATCATCTAACCAGCCACCAGCCACTATGCAGCCACAAGGCCCATCATCTACCTAGCCACCAGCCACTACCACAAGGCCCATCATCTAACCAGCCATCAGCCACAGGGCCCATCATACCACTATGCAGCCACAAGGCCCATCATCTATCTAACCACAAGGCCATCATCTACCACTTTGCAGCCACAAGGCCCATCATCTAACCAGCCATCAGCCACTACGCAGCCACAAGGCCCATCATCTACCCAGCCACCAGCCACTACGCAGCCACAAGGCCCATCATCTAACCAGCCATCAGCCACTACGCAGCCACAAGGCCCATCATCTAACCAGCCATCAGCCACTACTGCAGCCACAAGGCCCATCATCTAACCAGCCATCAGCCACTATGCAGCCACAAGGCCCATCATCTACCAGCCATCAGCCACTGCAGCCACAAGGTCCATCATCATCAGCCATCAGCCACTATGCAGCCACAAGGCCCATCATCTACCCAGCCATCAGCCACTATGCAGCCACAAGGCCCATCATCTACCCAGCCATCAGCCACTATGCAGCCACAAGGCCCATCATCTAACCAGCCATCAGCCACTATGCAGCCACAAGGCCCATCATCTAACCAGCCATCAGCCACTATGCAGCCACAAGGCCCATCATCTACCCAGCCATCAGCCACTACTGCAGCCACAAGGCCCATCATCTAACCAGCCATCAGCCACTATGCACCTACGTGTAGTTCAGTGGAGGCTGCTGAGGGGAGGACGGCTCATAACAACGTCTGGAATGGGTTTTCAGTGGGAATGGTATCAAACACATCAAACACATTGGTTTCCATGTAGTTGATACCATTTCCATTGACTCCATTCTGGTCGTTGTTATGAGCCGTCCTCCCCTCAGCACCCTCCACTGGTCTCGTTGAACTGTTTACAGAAGAGGATCGTGGCAGGTGTCGGTTCTGCCTCTGACCTTAAACTCAGTTTCACCACTGAGAGTCCCTGGTCCAAGCATTCACCCCATTTCCTGCTCATCTCCCACAATAACTGTACGGGTTAGGGTTAGCATTGTGTTTGTGTTAGCATTGTAAATAAATCCAAAAGTACTGTACAGCTGATTGATTTGTGTGGGGAGGGCTGAATGTAGACATGGTGGGTACCTGGTGCCTGAATGGCATTGATGACAAGGTACATATTTAACCAGCTGTTATCCAGGTGAGCAGGAGGACGAGAGAGGACACAGGTGTATTCCAATCCGTCCACGACGCTACAGTCAGAGCTAATAACACTAGAGTCCTCTCGCAGGCACAGGGCTGACTCAAAATGCGCCCTAATTCCTACATAGTGCACTCCTTTTGACCAGGGCCCTTGTCCAAAGGAGTGCACTACAGAAGAAAAAGTGCCCCATATGGAATGCATTACAAAATATACGAGGGAATATGAAAAGAGACGTTTTTTAGACGTGTTATTTGTTGATAGCGACGTTTGGTTAGTCACATCCTAATCAACACCAGCTTGATGATGAGCAACATACATGCTATAATGACTAGCTCGATGACTAATGACTACATCACACTGAAGACAGCTACATCACACTGAAGACAGTTACATCACACTGAAAACAGTTACATCACACTGAAAACAGCTACATCACACTAAGACAGCTAAATCACACTGAAGACAGCTACATCACACTGAAGACAGTTACATCACACTGAAGACAGTTACATCACACTGAAGACAGTTACATCACACTGAAGACAGTTACATCACACTGAAGACAGCTACATCACACTGAAGACAGTTACATCACACTGAAGACAGTTACATCACACTGAAGACAGCTACATCACACTGAAAACAGCTAAATCACACTGAAGACAGTTACATCACACTGAAGACAGCTAAATCACACTGAAGACAGTTAAATCACACTGAAGACAGTTACATCACACTGAAGACAGCTACATCACACTGAAGACAGTTACATCACACTGAAGACAGCTACATCACACTGAAGACACATCACACTGAAAACAGCTAAATCACACTGAAGACAGTTACATCACACTGAAGACAGCTAAATCACACTGAAGACAGTTATATCACACTGAAGACAGTTACATCACACTGAAGACAGCTACATCACACTGAAGACAGCTACATCACACTGAAGACAGCTACATCACACTGTTACATCACACTGAAGACAGTTACATCACACTGAAGACAGCTAAATCACACTGAAGACAGCTACATCACACTGAAGACAGCTAAATCACACTGAAGACAGTTACATCACACTGAAAACAGCTACATCACACTGAAGACAGCTACATCACACTGAAGACAGCTACATCACACTGAAGACAGCTAAATCACACTGAAGACAGTTACATCACACTGAAGACAGTTACATCACACTGAAGACAGTTACATCACACTGAAGACAGTTACATCACACTGAAGACAGCTACATCACACTGAAGACAGCTACATCACACTGAAGACAGCTACATCACACTGAAGACAGCTAAATCACACATCACACTGAAGACAGCTACATCACACTGAAGACAGCTACATCACACTGAAGACAGCTACATCACACTGAAGACAGTTACATCACACTGAAGACAGCTACATCACACTGAAGACAGCTACATCACACTGAAGAGAGTTACATCACACTGAAGACAGCTACATCACACTGAAGACAGTTACATCACACTGAAGACAGTTACATCACAATGAAGATAGCTAAATCACATTTCAACAGTTATGTCACACTGAAGACAGTTAATCACACTGAAGACAGCTACATCAATCTTTACATCACACTGAAGACAGAATCACACTGAAGAAGCTACATTTTGGTGGAAAGACAACACTGAAGACAGTTACATCACACTGAAGACAGTTACATCAACTGAAAAGTTACAAATCTGAAGAGTACATCACACTTTTACATCACAGTAAGACAGCTAAACACTGAAGACAGCTACATCACACTCAGTTACATCACAAAGACAAATCACACTGAAGACAGTTATATCACACTGAAGACAGTTACATCACACTGGACAGCTCTCACACTGAAGACAGCTACATCACACTAAGACAGCTACATCACACTGAAGACTGTTACATCACACTGAAGACAGTACATCACACTGAAGACAGCTCATCACACTGAAGACTGTTCATCACACTAAAGACAGTCATCACACTGAAGACAGTTACATGACACTGAAGTCTGCTACATCACACTGAAGACAGTTACATCTGGTCACTGAAGACTGTTCTCTGGTCTGGTCCTTGGTCAGTTACATCTGGTCTCTGGTCTGTTACATCTGAAGACTTTACATCTTGTTGGATACATCACATTTCTTTAGTCTGTATCAATCTTTTGATCTGTTCTCTGGTCTGTTCTATAGTCTCTGGTCTGGTCTATCTTTCTGTTCAAATCTAGAGTCATCTGGTCTGTTCTCTGGGTCTGTTCTTTGGTCTGTTCTCTGGTCTCTGGTCTGTTCTCTGGTCTGTTCTGGGCTGTTCTTTAGTCTGTTCTCTCTGGTCTGTTCTCTGGTCTGTTCTATAGTCTCTGGTCTGGTCTCTGGTCTGTTCTCTGGTCTGTTCTCTGGTCTGTTCTCTGTTCTCTGGTCTGTTCTCTGGTCTGTTCTCTGGATCTGTTCTCAGATCTGTTCTTTGATCTTTGTAAAGATGTACTCTATTCTCAAGTCTCTGTCTGTTCTCTGGTCTCTGGTCTGTTCTCAGTCTGGTCTGTTCTCTGGTCTCTGGTCTGTTCTCTGGTCTTTAGTCTGGTCCCTGGTCTTTCTCTGGTCTGTTCAGTAGGTCCCAGGTCTCTGGTCTGTTCTGTAGGTCTCTGGTCTCTGGTCTGTACAGTTGGTCCCAGGTCTCTGGTCTGGTCTGTACAGTAGGTCCAAGGTCTTTGGTCTGGTCTGCACAGTTGGTCCCAGGTCTCTGGTCTGGTCTGTACAGTAGGTCCCAGGTCTCTGGTCTGGTCTGTACAGTAGGTCCCAGGTCTCTGGTCTGTATAGTTGGTCCCAGGTCTTTGGTCTGTATAGTAGGTCCCAGGTCTCTGGTCTGTACAGTAGGTCCCAGGTCAATGGTCTGTCTGTAAGTAGGTCCCAGGTCTCTGGTCTGGTCTGTCTGTACAGTAGGTCCCAGGTCTCTGGTCTGTACAGTAGGTCCCAGGTCTTTGGTCTGGTCTGCACAGTAGGTCCCAGGTCCCAGGTCTGGTCTGTACAGTAGGTCCCAGGTCTGTGGTCTGGTCTGTACAGTAGGTCCCAGGTCTCTGGTCTGTACAGTAGGTCCCAGGTCTTTGGTCTGGTCTGCACAGTAGGTCCCAGGTCTCTGGTCTGTACAGTAGGTCCCAGGTCTTTGGTTTGTCTAGTAGGTCTCAGGTCTGTGGTCTGGTCTGTACAGTAGGTCCCAGGTCTGTGGTCTGGTCTGTATAGTAGGTCCCAGGTCTCTGGTCTGGTCTGTACAGTAGGTCCCAGGTATCTGGTCTGGTCTGTATAGTTTGTTCACACCTACTCAATCCAGGGTTTTTCTTTATTTTTTGAAACTATTTTCTACATTGTAGAATAATAGTGAAGACATCAAAACTATTAAATAGCACATATGGAATCATGTGGGCAACCAAAAAAGGGTTTAACAAATCCAAATATATTTTAAATTTGAGATTATTTCGAAGTAGCCACCCTTTGCCTTGATGACAGATTTGCGCACGCTTGGCATTCTCTCAACCAGCTTCATGAGGTAGTAACCTGGAATGCATTTCAATTAACAGGCGTGACTTGTTAATAAAAGTTCATTTGTGGAATTTCTTTCCTTAATGCTTTTGAGCCAATCAGTTGTGTTGTGTCAAGGTAGGGTTGGTATACAGAAGATAGCCCTATTTAGTAAAAGACCAAGTCCATATTATGGCAAGAACAGCTCAAATACAAAGAGAAACAACAGTCCATCATTACTTTAAGACATGAAGGTCAGTCAATACAGACAATTTCAAGAACTTTGAACATTTCTTCAAATGCATTTGCAGAAAAACATGACATAAAGTTAATTTATTTTCCACATTTTGTTTGCAGGGTTCCTTTAGTGCCCCATAACCAACCGGATGCATGTTTTGGAACATCTGAATTCTTTACATTCTTTACATTCTTTTTATTCTTTACTTTCCTTCTTTTTAATCTGTCAATCAGGTTTGTAATTGTGGAGTAACTACAATGTTGTTGATCCACTCTCAGTTTTCTCCTGTCACAGCCATTCATAAAAAAGCCATCCTTATTTATCAGATTGGTCCTTCAAGCCAGAATACTTACTATTGCACAATCCATCACAGTGTATTTATGAGATCAATATAACAATCATTTGCCACTTATGCAAAATGGGACTAACAATAAAGGGAGTGTATATCAAGACCAGTCTGGTTAGGATCTCTGATTTACTGGTTTTGTAATCTCATCACCTCAATCATGCTATGCATCCAAACGTGAAATTGTATAGGAAAGCATAGCTCTGCAAATGTGTGAATGGAATATTTTGTCATGGTAATGACGTCTGAGTACAGTGTCCAAAATGGCATCCTACTGCCTACAAAAGTAGGCCACTACATAGAAAATAGAGTGACATTTGGGACACAGACTAAGGGTGAATCCCACTTGAATATGAGTCGGGAATTGATCGGATCGTCTGCATTATTCTTCCTTTACGGAAGCCTATTCACACCTTGGCAAATCAAATTGGTCTCTCAGTGACAGCTTTAATCGCCATTCTCTCAGTGACAGCTTTAATCGCCATTCTCTCAGTGACAGCTTTAATCGCCATTCTCTCAGTGACAGCTTTAATCGCCATTCTCTCAGTGACAGCTTTAATCGCCATTCTCTCAGTGACAGCTTTAATCGCCACTCTCTCAGTGACAGCTTTAATCGCATTCTCTCAGTGACAGCTTTAATCGCCATTCTCTCAGTGACAGCTTTAATCGATATAGATATAGTCCATTCTCAACAGTGACAGCTTTAATTAAATATTTAACATGAACATCAACATTCCAATCTCTCAGTGACAGCATTTCAACATTAAGCAGCCATTCTCTCAGTGACAGCTTTAATCGCCATTTCTGATTCTCAGTGACAGCTTTAATCGCCATTCTGATTCTCAGTGACAGCTTTAATCGGGATGGTAGATTCCACTCTCTCAGTGACAGCTTTAATCGGGAGGGTAGATTCCATTCTCTCAGTGACAGCTTTAATCGCTAGAACATTCTGATTCAATTTAGACAATAATGGAGAAATACAATCTGTGGCTGCACGGGAGGGTAGAAAACAAGGAAGGGTATTTAAAAAGGAAATTGTATTCACAGGGAGGGTAGATTCTGAGAATCACTTTCACAGGGAGGGTAGATTCAGCTCACAGAGAACCATCGATAACGTAGAAATGTTCCACATTTATGAGGTGAGTTGATTGGAATTCCAACAGACTTGATAAAATTCTCAACAAGTGTATCAGATCTCACAGAACAAACGAACATTAGATTCATCTATTGATTCTATAGATTCTGATAGTCTGATTCTAGTACACAGGGATGGTAGATTCTTACAACTATTCTAGAACCTGTGAACATGAAACACTGTCAACATGAAACATTCAACAATTAAATATTTAACATCAATGTTGGTCATCAACATTCAACATTTTAGGCAACAATAAATATTCAACAACAAAATATCAACATTCAATACGTTAAAAATGAATGTCAACATGTAACATGAACATGAACATTCAACATTAAGCAGCCTAGTACCATTACATTCTTGTAGGAAGGGTATATTCTGATTCTAGAACACAGGGATGGTAGATTCTGATTCTAGTACACAGGGAGAGGGGGAGGGTAGATTCTGATTCTAGAACACAGGGATGGTAGATTCTGATTCTAGTACACAGGGATGGTAGATTCTGATATTCTGATTCTAGAACACAGGAACACAGGGATGGTAAATTCTGATTCTAGAACATTGGATGGTAGGGATGGTAGATTCTGATTGTAATAACAGAAAACCCACCGCATTAAATTCAACATTGACAGTCAGCTCAGTAGCCTGCTGTCACAAACAGACCTGGGCCCGGGCTGGATGTCCGGTGTCACCTACTAAAAACACTGACCCGTCAGCTTGTCTAACATCTGTGTGTGGAGAGTCCAACAGAACAGGTTAGACAAGCATGTGATGTATTTAAACACCAGACGTTTTCACACCCCTGATCAGTTGTATTTAAACACAGACCCCAGATCATGTGATGTATTTAAACACCAGACGGTTGACAGTTCACACCCCAGGTCATGTGATGTATTTAAACACCAAACTACACCAGACGGTAACCACCCCAGATCATGTGATGTATTTAAACACCATACAGAGCTAGATGGGGATGGGGAGGCCTATGGAAACTACAATAACCACTGTACACCATACAGAGCTAGCTGGGAGGGGAGGCCTATGGAAACTACAATAACCACTGTACACCATACAGAGCTAGATGGGGAGGGGAGGCCTATGGAAACTACAATAACCACTGTACACCATACAGAGCTAGCTGGGAGGGGACAAAAACAACAACACAGAGTTACACATGGGATAAACAAATGTACAGTCAATAACAGAATAGAAAAATCTATATACAGTGTGGACTATAAACAAATACTACAGCTAGTAGTATAGTTCAGTTCACAAATATTGATAATGATAATGGCATGTGGCCTACAGGCAGGAGGTGAGGGCCCTGGGAGTGTGGTGCCAGAAGAATAACCTCTCCCTCAATGTCGACAAAAGGAAGGAGCTGATCGTGGACTTAAGGAAACAGCAGAGGGAGCACGACCCCTTATTCACATCGACAGGACCGCAGTGGAGCAGATGGAAAGTTTCAAGTTACTCGGCGTACACATCACCGACGATCTGAAATGATCCACCCACACAGACAGTGTGGTGAAGACAGCGCAACAACGTCTCTTCAACCTCAGGAGACCGGGGGCAAACTAAGTGCCCTCCAGGACACCTACACCACCCGATGTCACAGGAAGGCCAAAGAGATCATCAAGGACAACAACCACCCGAGCCACTGCCTGTTCACCCCGGTACCATCCAGAAGGCAAGGTCAGAACAGGTGCATCAAAGCTGGGACAAAGAGACTGAAAACAGCTTCTATCTCAAGGCCATCAGACTGTTAAATAACCATCACTAACAGGCCTCCACCCGGTTACTCAACCCTGCACCTTAGAGGCTGCTGCCCCATATACGTAGACTTGGAAACACTGGCCACTTTAACAATGGAACACTGGTCACTTTAACAATGGAACACTGGTCACTTTAACAATGGAACACTGGTCACTTTAACAATGGAACACTGGCCACTTTAACAATGGAACACTGGTCACTTTAACAATGGAACACTGGTCACTTTAACAATGGAACACTGGTCTCTTTAACAATGGAACACTGGCCACTTTAACAATGGAACACTGGTCACTTTAACAATGGAACACTGGTCACTTTAACAATGGAACACTGGTCACTTTAACAATGGAACACTGGTCACTTTAACAATGGAACACTGGTCACTTTAACAATGGAACACTGGTCACTTTAACAATGGAACACTGGTCTCTTTAACAATGGAACACTGGTCTCTTTAACAATGGAACACTGGTCACTTTAACAATGGAACACTGGTCACTTTAATAATGGAACACTGGTCACTTTAACAATGGAACACTGGTCACTTTAACAATGGAACACTGGTCACTTTAACAATGGAACACTGGTCACTTTAACAATGGAACACTGGTCACTTTAATAATGGAACACTGGTCACTTTAATAATGGAACACTGGTCACTTTAATAATGGAACACTGGTCACTTTAACAATGGAACACTGGTCACTTTAACAATGGAACACTTGTCTCTTTAACAATGGAACACTGGTCTCTTTAACAATGGAACACTGGACACTTTAACAATGGAACACTGGTCACTTTAACAATGGAACACTGGTCACTTTAACAATGGAACACTGGTCACTTTAACAATGGAACACTGGACACCTTAACAATGGAACACTGGTCACTTTAACAATGGAACACTGGTCACTTTAACAATGGAACACTGGTCACTTTAACAATGGAACACTGGTCACTTTAACAATGGAACACTGGTCACTTTAACAATGGAACACTGGTCACCTTAACAATGGAACACTGGTCACTTTAACAATGGAACACTGGTCACTTTAACAATGGAACACTGGTCACTTTAACAATGGAACACTGGTCACTTTAACAATGGAACACTGGTCACTTTAACAATGGAACACTGGTCACTTTAACAATGGAACACTGGTCACTTTAACAATGGAACACTGGTCACTTTAATAATGTATTCATACTGCTTTACTCATATGTATATACTGTATTCTATTCTACTGTATTTTAGTCAATGACACTCCGACATTGCTCGTCCTAATATTGATATATTTCTGAATTCCATTCTTTTACTTTCAGATGTGTTTGTATTGTTGTGAATTGTTAGATATTACTACACTGTTGGAGCTAGAAACACAAGCATTTCACTACACCCGCAATAACATCTGCTAAACGTTTATGTGACCAATAAAATGTGATTTGATTTGGGATATCATGGGCTGTAAACAAATACTACAGTTAATAGTATAGTTTACAAACATTGATCCTTATAATGGCATGTGGATATCATGGACTGTCAGTCTTTGCTTCCATAGATCTGTCTATGACTTTAAGATTGGTTACATTTTCCCCGTCTCTCAGCTTTATACCTCCCAGTGGCAGGGATGCAGTTGGGATAAAACACAGACTCAGAATTGTGACTTTAAAGTCAAATAACTCTGAGACATCAAATAGCCTGACATCTCGGTGTCACCTGGTGGAAGGCTGTTTTGCTCTTACTGTGAGAAATTCCAGACTTCCAATCTTTCAAAACACACACACACACACACACACACACACACACACACACACACACACACACACACACACACACACACACACACACACACACACACAACAAACAAACAAACACAGACTTCATTATTTCCTGCTCCTCTGATGCGTCTAATGATTCCACAGCAAGGGGCCCTTGCTGTCTTCCAGACAGTGTACAAACAGCTTAGACCACAGAAGAATAAACAGCAAATAGAATCACTCACATCTGATGTTAATCCCCTTTTTAGGGGAGGCACTGATCTGGAACCTGCAGTACTGTAACAGGGAGATGAAATGAGAGAAAGACAGTGATGGAGATCCAGTCTCTCATTCGGTTCATTGATAGAGATCCAGTCTCTCATTCGGTTCATTGATAGAGATCCAGTCTCTCATTCGGATCATTGATAGAGATCCAGTCTGTCATTCGGTTCATTGATAGAGATCCAGTCTCTCATTCGGTTCATTGATAGAGATCCAGTCTCTCATTCAGTTCATTGATAAAGATCCAGTCTCTCATTCAGTTCATTGATAGAGATCCAGTCTCTCATTCAGTTCATTGATAGAGATCCAGTCTCTCATTCGGTTCATTGATAGAGCTCCAGTCTCTCATTCGGTTCATTGATAGAGATCCAGTCTCTCATTCGGATCATTGATAGAGATCCAGTCTCTCATTCGGTTCATTGATAGAGCTCCAGTCTCTCATTCGGTTCATTGATAGAGATCCAGTCTCTCATTCGGTTCATTGATGGAGATCCAGTCTCTCATTCAGTTCATTGATAGAGATCCAGTCTCTCATTCAGTTCATTGATAGAGATCCAGTCTCTCATTCAGTTCATTGATAGAGATCCAGTCTCTCATTCAGTTCATTGATGGATATCCAGTCTCTCATTCGGTTCATTCACATATTTGTATAACATGATCTTTTATTTGATTGTGATAATTGATTCTTGGAAAATAGATTAATAAAGGATCGATAATGGATTAATGAAAATAAATTAACAGATAATTAGTATTGTCACGCCCTGACCTTAAAGAGCCTTTTTATGTCTCTATTTGGTTTGGTCAGGGTGTGATTTGGGTGGACATTCTATGTTCTGATTTCTATGTTTTGTGTTTCTATGTTTTGGCCGGGTATGGTTCTCAATCAGGGACAGCTGTCTATCGTTGTCTCTGATTGGGAATCATACTTAGGCAGCCTTTTTCCCTTTTGTTATTGTGGGAAGTTGTCTTTGTTAGTGGCACTGTAGCCCTCGTAAGCGTCAAGGTAGTTTCTTAGTTTTCTTGGCGACATTTATATAAATAAAAGAAAATGTACGCTCACAACGCTGCGCTTTGGTCCACTTCTTCAGACGATCGTGACAAGTATATAGGAGTGTCAAACAGTGTGGTGAGAGCCAGGCTCAGAGAGGGGTCTATCTGTCTGCCTGGTGAGAGCCAGGCTCAGAGAGGGGTCGGTCTGTCTGGTGAGAGCCAGGCTCAGAGAGGGATCTGTCTCTGTCTGTCTGTCTGGTGAGAGCCAGGCTCAGAGAGGGATCTGTTTTTCTGTGTGTCTGGTGAGAGCCAGGCTCAGAGAGGGGTCTGTCTGGTGTGGTGAGAGCCAGGCTCAGAGAGGGGTCTGTCTGGTGTGGTGAGAGCCAGGATCAGAGAGGGGTCTGTCTGGTGTGGTGAGAGCCAGGATCAGAGAGGGGTCTGTCTGGTGTGGTGAGAGCCAGGCTCAGAGAGAGGTCTGTCTGGTGTGGTGAGAGCCAGGCTCAGAGAGGGGTCTGTCTGGTGTGGTGAGGGCCAGGCTCAGAGAGGGGTCTGTCTGGTGTGGTGAGGGCCAGGCTCAGAGAGGGGTCTGTCTGGTGTGGTGAAAGACAGGCTCAGAGAGGGGTCTGTCTGGTGTGGTGAGCGCCAGGCTCAGAGAGGGGTCTGTCTGGTGTGGTGAGAGCCAGGCTCAGAGAGGGGTCTGTCTGGTGTGGTGAAAGCCAGGCTCAGAGAAGGGTCCACTTCTTCTTTGCACTTTGTGAACACTCAAGAATAAGTGCTAAATGGACAATATTTTGTTATTGACAGTTAGATTGCACTCTGACAATATTGATGCTACTAACAATCATAATATTCTCCTATTTTTTCCCGATTCCAGGTGCAAACAGGGATAGATAACAACACAGAACTTAACAAACTCCCAGTCTCTATAGCAACAGGTTATTTCCCACAGCCAGATCTATGGCTCTGTTTATACCCCTCAGCCCTATCGTTCGCTCAACAACATTTGGGATGAGATTTAAGGCTGTCTGCATTCTAATTTCTAATATGCCCCCACGATCCAACCTTCAAATTGTATATTTGTTGCTGTAGCAATAAATGAATTCCTTCCTCCAGCCTGCCTCGAAGCAACCCCTCTGTTCCTTCCTATCGCAGTGCCTTGGAATGGACTGTCCAATCGCTCACCAGCCAGACCGTCTCCTCAGTCAATCCTTTGATTAATTACATCTAGACCTGAGGTTTAATTCAATGATGATGTATTGTAGTGTTGCAGAAGGTTTACATTTTATATACCTGGCTCAATACAAACATACATTACTATCTATATTCTGAGGCCTGGTGGCAGGCGGCCTAGTGGTTAGGGCGTTGGACTAGTAACCAAAAGATTGCTAGATCGAATCCCCAGAGCTGACAAGGTAAAAATCTGTCGTTCTGCCCCTGAACAAGGCAGTTAATAACCGACTGTTCCTAGGCCGTCATTGAAAAGAAGAATTTGTTCTTAACTGACTTGCCTACAAAAAGAAAAAAAATATATATATATATAAAATAAAAAGGACTGACTCTATATAAACATATATGAATATCTATTCTGAGGTAAATAAGCGCTGGTCTATCAGACAAACATTGACTGTACAATCACTTTTATGTGTGTTTGTTTTACGGTCCTCTCTCTTATACTATAAAGATAAACTATAGAGATAGGAGTGCTATTTCACCCAGTTTCCAATACTCTGCTAGTTGCATGGTCCCAGAAGAAGAGTTGATAGAGTAGAAAGTGTTAAAACCTAAAGTTGCTGTCAAAAAGAGTGGCTTTTTGCCTACGTATGCTATCTGACTGCAGTACCACTATTCACCAGTAGGTTCGCAGGTCTGGCAATGTATGCTATCAGACTGCAGTACCACTATTCACCAGTAGGTTCATGACTAGCAGGTCTGGCAATGTATGCTATCAGACTGCAGTACCACTATTCACCACTAGGTTCGCTATGTCTGGCATTGTATGCTATCAGACGGCAGTACCACTATTCACCACTAGGTTCGCAGGTCTGGCAACGTATGCTATCTGACTGCAGTAACAATATTCACCACTAGGTTCGCAGGTCTGGCAGTCACGTATGCCACCAGTATTACCATTGCTCACCACTAGGTTTGCAGGTCTGCAATAATCAGCCAATATGCCCTGCATTACCATTGTTCACCACTAGGTTTGCAGGTCTGCAAGCCAATATGCCCTGCATTAACATTGTTCATGACTAGGTTTGCAGGTCTGCCAGCCAATGTCTCCTGGTTGCACCTGCCTACTGATCCAGGCCAGGCTCATATATTATGTTTTATTGTAAAGGTTAGGACAGGGGATAGAGGTAATCTAATTCCATCTTTCTGGCTGAAGGCAACAACATCTACCTAGCGCTAGGGCTTCCTGCATCCATCATCCAGTCAGAGATGGTAAAGATAACATTGTATTCTATGTTACGGTCTCTATGCCCAGTCAGAGAGAGTAAAGATAACAGTGTATTCTATGTTACTGTCTCTATGCTCAGTCAGAGAGAGTAAAGATAACATTGTATTCTATGTTACTGTCTCTACGCTCAGTCAGAGAGAGTAAAGATAACATTGTATGTTATGCAGTATGCTACTGTCTCTATAATCAGTCAGAGAGAGAAAGATAACATTGTATTCTATGCAGTATGCTACTGTCTCTATAATCAGAGAGAGTAAAGATAACATTGTATTCTATGCAGTATGCTACTGTCTCTATAATCAGTCAGAGAGAGGAAAGATAACATTGTATTCTATGCAGTATGCTACTGTCTCTATAATCAGAGAGAGTAAAGATAACATTGTATGTTATGCAGTACGCTACTGTCTCTATGCTCAGAGAGAGAGTAAAGATAACATTGTATTCTATGCAGTATGCTACTGTCTCTATGCTCAGAGAGAGATAAATTCTATGATAACATTGTATTCTATGCAGTATGCTACTGTCTCTATAATCAGTCAGAGAGATAATCAGGAAAAGATAACATTGTATTCTATGCAGTATGCTACTGTCTCTATAATCAGTCAGAGAGAGGAAAGATAACATTGTATTCTATGCAGTATGCTACTGTCTCTATAATCAGAGAGAGTAAAGATAACATTGTATTCTATGCAGTATGCTACTGTCTCTATAATCAGAGAGAGTAAAGATAACATTGTATGTTATGCAGTATGCTACTGTCTCTATAATCAGTCAGAGAGAGTAAAGATAACATTGTATTCTATGCAGTATGCTACTGTCTCTATAATCAGAGAGAGTAAAGATAACATTGTATTCTATGCAGTATGCTACTGTCTCTATAATCAGTCAGAGAGAGGAAAGATAACATTGTATTCTATGCAGTATGCTACTGTCTCTATAATCAGAGAGAGTAAAGATAACATTGTATGTTATGCAGTATGCTACTGTCTCTATGCTCAGAGAGAGTAAAGATAACATTGTATTCTATGCAGTATGCTACTGTCTCTATGCTCAGAGAGAGTAAAGATAACATTGTATTCTATGCAGTATGCTACTGTCTCTATAATCAGTCAGAGAGAGGAAAGATAACATTGTATTCTATGCAGTATGCTACTGTCTCTATAATCAGTCAGAGAGAGTAAAGATAACATTGTATAACATTGTT